>NC_059379.1:670000-732500 GCF_019703515.2 Myxocyprinus asiaticus | reverse complement strand
TTAAAGAAAAGGAGGGACGAGTCAAAATTAATTTGTGTGGTAATCAACATTATGCCACAAATGCTGTCGATTGAGATTAACTTATAATATTCTTTTAATATTATACTCCAGGCTTCAGTACGTCTTATTGCATGAAATACAAGATAAAAACTCTATAATTGATTTTATGTTAATAATATTATATCATTTAAGTACTTAACATAAAAGGATTACACACAGTATTTTTATATGATTACAAAACCTATGCCCTCATAAAGGTAAAAAAAAAAAAAAAAAAATGCCCCTAAAACTGAAATCCATAATTATTGCCCCTTAATGCAAAGTTTCTTTCTGACACTGCAGTCACCCCCTGTAATAAACACACTAATGCTTTTCTTAAGGCAATGCAAGTGTACTTTTATAGCACATTTCATACACAATGGCAATTCAAAGTGCTTTACATAACAATTATAAAGAAAATACAAGATCAAATAAATTTTAAAACCAATTAAGAACAAGAAATAAGAATAAAAAGTAATCAAATAAATACAATTATGCGGTGCAATCAGTGAGTGCAGCACAGTGCTCAGTGAATAAATGAGCAAATGTTAATTAGTATTTGTGTCTTGTTTTCCATGAAAAATATCTAAACAGCAACACATCCTGTATGCACGGACGGACTGCCTGTCAAATATCCTAAAAAATGTCATAAAGTCTGAACACATTGTTACTTTGATGGCAGCAGGAGGTGATTGAACCATCAAAATCAGTGTGACTCAGCGCTTCATCTTCACTTCTGACACTTCTGACTTTCTCTCTCACTTTCTGTTGCCTTGACGGCCTCGTGCGATGCATACTGGCTAATCCATCAAAAGATTGCAGAAAAAATGCATGTTACAACAGAGGATGATTGGAACAGTCCCACCACCGTAATAACAGACAAACACACACTATAACCTCAATTCAAATAGGGATGTGTCTGTAATATGTACAGCAGTGTGTTTGTCTTTAGTACGGTCTATTAGTGCTTTCACTACACTTACAGTTGAAGTCAGAAGTTTACATACACCTTAGTCAAATACATTTAAACTCAGTTTTTCACAATTCCTGACATTTAATCGTAGAAAACATTCTTAGGTCTTAGGTCAGTTAGGATCACTACTTTAAAGAATGTGAAATGTCAGAATAATAGTAGAGAAAGATTTATTTAGGTCAGAAGTTTACATACACTTTATTAGTATTTGGTAGCATTGCCTTTAAATTGTTTAACTTGGGTCAAATGTTTTGGGTATCCTTCCACAAGCTTCTCACAATAAGTTGCTGGAATTTTGGCCCATTCCTCCAGACAGAACTGGTGTAACCGAGTCAGGTTTGTAGGCCTCCTTGCTCACACATGCTTTTTCTATCAGATTGAGGTCAGGGCTTTGTGATGGACACTCCAATACCTTGACTTTGTTGTCCTTAAGCCATTTTGTCACAACTTTGGAGGTATGCTTGGGGTCATTGTCCATTTGGAAGACCCATTTGTGACCGAGCTTTAAATTCCTGTCTGATGTCTTGAGATGTTGCTTCAATATATCCACATAATTTTCCTTCCTCATGATGCCATCTATTTTGTGAAGTGCACCAGTCCCTCCTGCAGCAAAGCACCCCCACAACATGATGATGCCACCCCCATGCTTCACGGTTGGGATGGTGTTCTTCGGCTTGCAAGCCTCACCCTTTTTCCTCCAAACATAATGATGGTCATTATGGCCAAACAGTTCGATTTTTGTTTCATCAGACCAGAGGACATTTCTCCAGAAAGTAAGATCTTTGTCCCCATGTGCACTTGCAAACTGTAGTCTGGCTTTTTTATGGCGGTTTTGGAGCAGTGGCTTCTTCCTTGCTGAGCAGCCTTTCAGGTTATGTCGATATAGGACTCGTTTTGCTGTGGATATAGATACTCGTCTACCTGTTTCCTCCAGCATCTTCACAAGGTCCTTTGCTGTTGTTCTGGGATTGATTTGCACTTTTCGCACCAAACTGCGTTCATCTCTGTGAGACAGAATGCGTCTCCTTCCTGAGCAGTATGATGGCTGTGTGGTCCCATGGTGCTTATACTTGCATACTATTGTTTGTACGGATGAACGTGGTACCTTCAGGCGTTTGGAAATTGCTCCCAAGGATGAATCAGACTTGTGGAGGTCCACAATTCTTTTTCTGAGGTCTTGGCTGATTTCTTTAGATTTTCCCATGATGTCAAGCAAAAGAGGCACTGAGTTTGAAGGTAGGCCTTAAAATACATCCACAGGTACACCTCCAATTGACTCCAATTAGCCTATCAGAAGCCAAATTAGGCTTGACATCATTTTCTGGAATTTTCCAAGCTGCTTAAAGGCACAGTTAACTTAGTGTATGTAAACTTCTGACCCACTGGAATTGTGATATAGTCAATTAAAAGTGAAACAATCTGTCTGTAAACAATTGTTGGAAAAATTACTCATGTCATGCACAAAGCTGATGTCCTAAACGACTTGCCAAAACTATAGTTTGCTAATATGAAATCTGTGGAGTGGTTAAAATATGAGTTTTAGGGGCCTGGGTAGCTCAGTGGTAAAATACGCTGGCTACCACCCCTGGAGTTCACTAGTTCGAATCCCAGGGCGAGCTGAGTGACTCCAGCCAGGTCTCCTAAGCAACCAAATTGGCCCGGTTGCTAGGGAGGGTAGAGTCACATGGGGTAACCTCCTCGTGATCGCTATAATGTGGTTCGTTCTCGGTGGGGCACATGGTGAGTTGGTGGATGGCGTGAAGCCTCCACACGTGCAATGTCTCCATGGCAACGCGCTCAACAAGCCACGCGATAAGATGCACGGGTTGACGATCTCAGACGCGGAGGCAACTGGGATTCGCCCTCCGCCACCCGGACTGAGGCGAATCACTACGCGACCACGAGGACTTAAAAGCACACTGGGAATTGGGCATTCCAAATTGGGAGAAGAAAAAAAAAAAAAAAAAAGAGTTTTAATGACTTAAAGTGTTATGTAAACTTCTGACTTCACCTGTATGTAAATAATCACACATGCATGATTTTAATTTGGAGAAAATGCAAACTGTATTTACTGTATGCATGCCTAGTCTCATGATCCAGACTATTGACAAATACAAATGTTTGAAAGCAACATACAGTATATACAAATAAAGTTGCACCGAATATATCGGCCAAACATCTGTTTCCGCTGAGCTGAGGGGCATAAAAACACGTCTGACAATGAGGCAACAACTGCTGCGTGAGAAAGAAAATGTATCAGTGTTGATGGTTACCATGATACCACAATACTGCAGTATTTTTTGTGAAGGTTACACCGCAAACATTTCATACTGTTACACACATAGCGTGGAATTACTTTGTATCGGGTGTCAATGGCATCAGAGTTCTAATTTGTATTTAAGGCTCAGGTGATTAGCTGCAAAAAAAACTGTCTGAAACAGAGTGCCCATGAGAAAAGAGGATTGCCAAAACATGCAGGTTGCCAATGAGATGAATGGGAATGCTAGCAGAAAGAGAAGTCCAGGTATTATAGACCGCACTGATCCGATTCATTCATGCCATTCACAGTTCAATATGGGTTACGTGCTCAACTGTAGCTCAGCAGGTGCTCGTGCCTCTTTGAGGGGTAATGGCCACACCGGTCGCTGCTTTCATCAGCAATTATACAACATGTACCTGCTCCATCTAAGAATATTAGTCTCATAATTCAGTGTATAATTGGCTGCTTGTGCTGTTCTGATTGCATATGCATGCCGGTCTTTCTGCTGGAGTGGCATTAAAAATATCCCTTGTTTGATGTATTATTCCGACAGCCGAGTGTATTGATTAAGCGCTCATCAAAGCAACTGGGAGAAATGTTACCCTCTAAAATCAATTCCCAGCCCTGCTGGGCTTCCTGGGCAAAACAGCTCCAGACAAAATCCCAAAGCGACCAACCACAGTTCACTTGGTTTCCATGTGATGTTTAGAAGTAAAAACTGACAACAAGTGATTAGTTCTTCCACAACTTTCTAAACAGGCAGGACAAATTTAAATGTACACCTTGTGTACTGGGATTTTTATTGTAAATCTTTATAACAAACCAATAGAAGTCTTTGCTGCCTTGAAAATGTAAAGCAGTCATTACATATTTTGTTAAAATTGAGTTATGAATCTCTCTTAGACTATGAACAGTCCTGTGACAGATTGGCTTAACTATACTCAGATTCAGAGTAAACAAAGTCCACATCTGGCTGGGCAATCGAAAAACATGGGAGAGATTTCACTGTTGGGGTAGTTACTGCGTTTTGGCTTTTTTACAGCAGTATGGTACTGCATGTCCTTATGTAGATTGCTATGTAAATGTATGTATTAGAGGTAGAACGAGATATAGGTTTTACCGATTAATCTGTGCCGATAGTTGATTTTTGGGAATATTAGTTATCGGTAAAAATCTACGCTGATAGTTGTTTTTTTATTCCTTCATGTTTCACTGTTGCCAGTGCCTTTGTTCTACAGCATAACAGCAACCTCTAATGTGCTGTATATGAATCTTTCATTATTTACAATATTCACCCATATTTTATCCTCACATCAATGCATATGTTGCTTTTTTGATAAGATAATCAATTGTTCTAAATTGAAATCATGCAATAAAATGCATACTGGTATTCTGACTCCATTCTGGTATGAAACACCCACTTGTCACTAATCAATTCCTGATGGATACAATCAAGTCCTGCACTACATTTTTTCGGTAAAAATATCCTGCTTTATCCTGTGATTTTATAAAAACATGCCCCATATATTATATATTAATATTATTTTCCACTTTCAATGAGTTAATTTTTTAACCAACATCAGTCCTGATCATAACTACCAAATATTCATTCATTTTCAGGATTTTAATCCTTTAAATGCCAGTTTGTTTACATAATGCCACTGTTGTTGTTTTTTTTACACACACAAACAAATTTCTCAATGCATACATACAAAACACACTCTGACATCCATACCAACACACACACAATTTTAGCTGCATCATTTATTCAGTTGGCCTGCAGTGCTCTATAATACAGAAAATAGGGGAAAAGCATGTATTTGCTCCATAGTCTAAACATGAGAAAAATGGCGCCATCTGGTGAAAAATATATAAAAAAAATGTGTGTTCACATTTGGCAGGTTTGGTTCGATTAAAACTAACTCTGGTGCGATTGCTCTGTTAGTGCGGTTCATTTGAACAAGTGTGAACGCTGCCATCTGAACTTTGGTGCGCACCAAACAAGCGGACCGAGTCCACCTGAACAGTGGGTCTCGGTCCGATTCCAAACAAACTCAAAGTTAGATTGATATATGAACGCAGCATGGACCAAAGACGTCTAAACGGACCAATAACAGGAAGTAATTTGCCTTTAATACTGACCTCAAGCATACCTGGTTCTTCTCATCATAGGAGCTATGTTGCCCATTATAGTTCGGTACAGGCGTCGGAACCGCCATCAGCTGTCCTTGCAGCAAATCTTCATTTGTGTGCGCAACGGAGGAATTCCTGGCGCTGTTTTGACTCCTTTACACATTTTAATAGCTCTTCGTTTGTTCTCAGCTGGTAAAAATACCACCATATATACATATATAAATATAACGAGCGCATTTAGCCCAGCAGCCAGCATTGTTTTCGATGTTCGGCAAGTTCCGTCGCAAAATATACGTCATGAAAGCTGTCCAATCAGGATGTGACCTTATCCTTATGTCTTTTGTTTTCTATCGTTAGGTTCTGTGTTAAAAATGCCAGTGTGAACGCCAAGCGAACTAGGACTAAATGTATCATTTTCTTTTTTGTTCCGGACCAAGAGAACTGAACTACAAGTGTGAACACACCCTTCAACTCGTCCCTCCTTTTCTTTAATAAAGCACAAATGTGCGTTCCAGTGAGACACTTACAATGGAAGTCAATGGGGTCAATCTGTAAACATTAAAATACTCACTGTTTCAAAAGTATAGACACAAGACATAAACAACATGTGTGTTAACATGATTTTACTGTGATTATATCACTTACTAACCGTATCTGTGGAAAGTTATATCTGATTTTACATTACAATGTAATGTCAACAAACCCTAAACCCCTAAAACGACTGAGAAATTATGATTGAAACATCTTTACAGCTCAAATAATCCACAAGTTTTAACAGAAGAATTAATGTAAGTGCTTTTATAAAATTATAAACTTCACATTTCTGACATTAAACCCTCCAAAAATTGACCCCATTGACTTCCATTGTAAGTGTCTCACTGGAACACACATTTGTGCTTTTATAAAGAAAAGGAGGAACGAGTCAAAATTTATTTTTGTGGTAATCAACATTATGCCACAAATGCTGCTGATTGAGATTAACTTGTATTGAACCCAGAACATTCCTTTAACAAAAGACAATTAATTTTTTTATATTCTACAAATCCATTTAAAATGATCAGCCGATTTATCTGTTATTAGCCTTTTTCACCACCTTTGTTATCAGTATCAGCAAAATCTACTACTGGTTAACCTCTAGGATGTATGTATGTAGCTCTAACACGAAGATAGAAATCAGAAGATTTATCTGAACTCTCACTGAACTGATATATGGGGCATTTTTCAATCCATCAGCACCTGCCACTAATCTAAGAAGAGTCCTCTGCTGGGATTGTATCTATTTAATTAATTAATGAATTCAATCACTCAAAATCACTCAGTGTTTTCCAGCACTTTGAGGGTAAATCTGAGCTCAACTGCTGAATTATACGGTGCTGAAAAGACTCAGAGTGAGAAACTGAACATGATTTGTCAACAGCTCTGGCCACTGGCTTTTAACTGCTCTGTGTAATGCTTTGGCTGTTAAAATACTTTATTGTATCACAGTTTAATTAAAAGTCAACAATAAGTAAGCCATTAATAGTCTGACTTCATGAAGAGTGTAAACACTGTGACTTTTCCAAGTGATAATGAGACTTGCAATTTTTACCTAGCGGACAATAAAACAGTGGAAAAAAATCCTATAGATTTACACTGAAGGAGAGACTTCAGAATCTACAGAGTAGAATATCAGAGAGACTTGAGTGAGCAGGACTATTTTGACTTGGACCAGTAAGAAACCACCCAGATCACGTTACCAACCACATAGCAATGGCCTAACAACCACCCAGAACACGTTACCAACCACATAGCAATGGCCTAACAACCACCCAGAACACCTTTCCAACCACTTAGCAATGGCCTAACAACCACCCAGAACACCTTTCCAACCACTTAGCAATGGCCTCACAACTACCCAGAACACCTTTCCAACCACTTAGCAATGGCCTAACAACCACCCAGAACACCTTACCAATCACATAGCAATGGCCTAACAACAACCCAGAACACCTTTCCAACCACTTAGCAATGGCCTAACAACCACCCAGCACACCTTACTAATCACATAGCAATGGCCTAACAACCACCCAGAACACCTTACCAATCACACAGCAATGGCCTAACAACCACCCAGAACACCTTACCAACCACATAGCAATGGCCTCACAACCACCCAGAACATGTTACCAATCACATAGCAATGGCCTCACAACCACCCAGAACATGTTACCAATCACATAGCAATGGCCTAACAACCACCCAGAACACCTTACCAACCACTTAGCAATGGCCTCACAACCACCAAGAACACGTTACCAACCACATAGCAATGGCCTAACAACCACCCAGAACACATTACCAACCACATAGCAATGGCCTAACAACCACCCAGAACACCTTACCAACCACATAGCAATGGCCTCACAACCACCCAGAACACGTTACCAACCACATAGCAATGGCCTAACAACCACCCAGAACACATTACCAACCACTTAGCAATGGCCTCACAACCACCCAGAACACGTTACCAACCACTTAGCAATGGCCTCACAACCACCCAGAACACCTTACCAACCACTTAGCAATGGCCTAACAACCACCCAGAACACCTTACCAACCACTTAGCAATGGCCTCACAACCACCAAGAACACGTTACCAACCACATAGCAATGGCCTAACAACCACCCAGAACACATTACCAACCACATAGCAATGGCCTAACAACCACCCAGAACACCTTACCAACCACTTAGCAATGGCCTCACAACCACCCAGAACACGTTACCAACCACATAGCAATGGCCTA
This sequence comes from Myxocyprinus asiaticus, assembly GCF_019703515.2. Lineage (NCBI taxonomy): Eukaryota > Metazoa > Chordata > Actinopteri > Cypriniformes > Catostomidae > Myxocyprinus > Myxocyprinus asiaticus. Next base: position 724,306 of record NC_059379.1, on the reverse strand, counting down.
ACAACCACCCAGCACATTGCCAACCATAGCAATGGCCTCACAACCACCCAGACCAACCACTAGCAATGGCCTAACAACCACCCAGAACACATTACCAACCACATAGCAATGGCCTAACAACCACCCAGAACACCTTACCAACCACTTAGCAATGGCCTCACAACCACCCAGAACACGTTACCAACCACATAGCAATGGCCTAACAACCACCCAGAACACATTACCAACCACTTAGCAATGGCCTCACAACCACCAAGAACACGTTACCAACCACTTAGCAATGGCCTCACAACCACCCAGAACACCTTACCAACCACTTAGCAATGGCCTAACAACCACCCAGAACACCTTACCAACCACTTAGCAATGGCCTCACAACCACCAAGAACACGTTACCAACCACATAGCAATGGCCTAACAACCACCCAGAACACATTACCAACCACATAGCAATGGCCTAACAACCACCCAGAACACCTTACCAACCACTTAGCAATGGCCTCACAACCACCCAGAACACATTACCAACCACATAGCAATGGCCTAACAACCAGCCAGAACACGTTACCAACCACATAGCAATGGCCTAACAACCAGCCAGAACACGTTACCAACCACATAGCAATGGCCTCACAACCACCCAGAACACGTTACCAACCACATAGCAGTGGCCTAACAACCACCCAGAACACCTTACCAACCACTTAGTAATGGCCTCACAACCACCCAGAACACGTTACCAACCACATAGCAGTGGCCTAACAACCACCCAGAACACCTTACCAACCACTTAGCAATGGCCTCACAACCACCCAGAACACGTTACCAACCACATAGCAATGGCCTAACAACCAGCCAGAACACGTTACCAACCACTTAGCAATGGCCTCACAACCACCCAGAACACCTTACCAACCACTTAGCAATGGCCTAACAACCACCCAGAACACCTTACCAACCACTTAGCAATGGCCTCACAACCACCAAGAACACGTTACCAACCACATAGCAATGGCCTAACAACCACCCAGAACACATTACCAACCACATAGCAATGGCCTAACAACCACCCAGAACACCTTACCAACCACTTAGCAATGGCCTCACAACCACCCAGAACACGTTACCAACCACATAGCAATGGCCTAACAACCAGCCAGAACACGTTACCAACCACATAGCAATGGCCTAACAACCAGCCAGAACACGTTACCAACCACTTAGTAATGGCCTAACAACCAGCCAGAACACGTTACCAACCACTTAGCAATGGCCTCACAACCACCCAGAATACGTTACCAACCACATAGCAGTGGCCTAACAACCACCCAGAACACCTTACCAACCACTTAGTAATGGCCAAACAACCACCCAGAACACCTTACCAACCACTTAGTAATGGCCAAACAGGGGGCCTGGGTAGCACAGTGGTAAAAGCCGCTGGCTACCACCCCTGGAGTTCACTAGTTGAGCTACAGGAACACATAGTAACCAGAAAAATATCATAATTAAAATATAGTTACCGTATTAAACTCATGGTGCATTCTGTGGTTAATACAATAGTTGAACTATTAGTTACTAAAACCATGGTTAATTTTTTTGCGAGGGAACACAAAATTTACTGAAAGAATGCAAAAATATTTTAGAAAATAAATTCCCTCTCTGTTCTGTGAAAATAAAGATGCTAACTTAAAAATAGTTTTTATTAATTTATTTGTATTTTCCTTATGCAAAATATAATTTCTAATGGCCTGAACATGTTTTCATGAGATTCAGCCAAACACGTGTGTAAAAATAAACGTTGTCATGCAGTCTAATGAAAGTGCTGTGTGTTCTAATCGGATGTGACTCTTTTCAAATTTGCCTCTTGGAACATTATGAATTTGATAATGGAGTTCAGCTCTGTCAGTAATCTCCCTTTCACTGAATAAATCATTAACCACAGAGACAATCCACTCAGAAATAAATTACTGTGCTGCAAACACAAGACCTGTGTGATAAACCTGTGCTGACAGGCTAATGTAGCAGTGACTTACAGAACATAATGATGAGTGTGTCCAGCACCATCGTATAAAAACACATTCATTTAGAGCTTCATGAATCTGATGTTGTTGGTGTGGACAGCCTCTTTCCCAAGTAGATTCCTCTGGGAGATGTTAACACACAAATGTATATTCACTAAATCCTAGAGATGCACCGGTCGACCGGCCATCAGTCGGAACCGGACGGTTTTTGCTCCTAACATGCGATCGGCAACCGGCCGTTTTTTTGTTTTACTTCAGCCAATCTGTGTTCCGGAAGTGCACCCATGCACACAAACTGCTTTGGAATAATTTCCCAAAATGTCATTTGTGTGGAAACATTACAAAGTCTGTGAACGGGATGTTAAGATTGCAATCTTTAATGTCTGCAAAGGAAAAGTTAATCGTGGAGGAACTACAGCGAAGACGTTCGGCACGACAAATTTGATCCGACATTTGAAAGTGCATCACCCGAAAGAACACGATGAGCATCTCAAATGTGTTGTTGATGCTAAACAGGCAAAAGCTTCACCCTTCACTCAATCATCGGTACAAGCCATGTTCCAGAAAACCCAGAGCTACGGCCGAGGTAGTGAAAAAGCCATTACAAAGTAAGTAATGGAATTTATTGCATTAGATGACCAGCCATTTTCGGTTGTAGAAGATCAAGGTTTTTGCAGTCTAATAGCGGATCCACGATACACACTGTCTAGCAGACGTTACTTTTCGGATGTGGCTCTACCCTAAATGTACAATACTGTGTCATTCCACATTAACAGTCTACTTAACGCTACTGTCACATCCATAAGTTTTGCAACTGATAAATGGAGCTCTGATGTGAGCCCAATGTCTATGCTGAATCTGACGGCCCAGTATATTGATCCTGACTCCAAACTACAAACTAGGGATGCGAACTACATCTTAAAGTTCTCCTACATGCACAAGAATTCTCTGGCTCACACACAGCATCTGCTCTTTCAATGGCTTTTGACGAAATGCTTAAAACCTGGAACATTCCCAAGAGCAAAGTGCCCATAATTCTGCGTGATAATGCCCCAAATATGTCTAAAGCAATGCAGGACGCTCACTTACCTAGCTTGCCTTGTATGGCCCATACGCTTTAGATACGACTATTAAAATCATACAAGTAGTTGTAATAATGATGAAAAAATTTAGGTTGTCTAGATACTAATGTAATCAATGATGTAGTATTGTTTAATCAAAAAGGCACATATTTTCCCCCCACACAGTCAAACAAAGTACGAGAAATGCTTCAGAATGTGTTATAAACAGAGACAAGAGACAGGCCAGAGACGGGACATGCTGAAGACGGAAGCAAAGAGGAAAGACGCGCCAACAGAGAAAATACCATGCAGAGCAAGCTCACAGTTTGTAATGCACGATGAGATATTGGAAGAAAATTCTGAGCAGAATCAGGTCATGGGCAGCCCTACAGCATTGCAGATGCAGAGCTACCTGTCCGAGGTGCAAATACCAAGAAGCGAAGAGGGTCTACTGGAGCACAAATAAGAGCCGCTTTCCTGCGCTTGAAGTCGCACGAGCGTAGCTGTCTGCACTCTGCACGAATGTAGACAGTGAACGTTTGTTCAGCTCAGCTTCTCATGTGGTGGACGAGAAAAGAAACAGACTAGCTTGTGAAAAAGCTGAAATGCTTCTTTTTGTAAAGAAGAACTTACATACACTGTTGAAAGAAAAGCCATAAATAAAGGCAATATAGCCTAGTTCTGTATTGGATTGTCATTTCATCATATCTTAAAATTACATTGACATAATTTGATTTAAAAAACAACTGCTGTAGTATCTTTAAGTTTTACTTGTTGCACTTGTTTTTATGTAACATTTTGAAATGTTTTACCTTATTTTATTTATTTGTGTTTTATGTAGTTTTACAAAGCTAAAGTCAGACCATTCTGTTTTTTGCTTTAAATCTTGAAATTACACAATCTAATTTGAACCAAAACAACTGCTGATGCTACATGTACGTAGCATCTTTGTTTGGATCGTTGTGCTTGATATGCAGTTGTTGCCTCTAATTTCACAAGCTACAGATATTTTTTCATTTAAGGCCAGTTCAGCCTGTAAAAGAGAAAATAATATCTTTTTGGTGAACTCTTTCATTCTTTCTTGTTTGTTGCTTAAAGAAAAAAATCATGATCGGTGCATCCTTACTAAAGCCCAACCCTTACCCTACCCCTTAACCTAACTCTCACACAAACCTGTTCATTTCAGATTTTTTTCTTTAGAATAACATGTACTGATGAATCATTCACAATCAAAAGACAAAGAGTCAATTTAGCGGGGCCTGGGTATCTCAGCGAGTATTGACACTGACTATCACACCTGGAGTCGCGAGTTTGAATCCAGGGTGTGCTGAGTGACTCCAGCCAGGTCTCCTAAGCAACCAAGTTGGCCCGGTTGCTAGGGAGGGTAGAGTCACATGGGGTAACCTCCTCATGGTTGCGATTAGTGGTTCTCGCTCTCAATGGGGCGTGTGGTAATTTGTGTGTGGATTGTGGAGAGTAGCATGAGCCTCCACATGCTGTGAGTCTCCGCGGTGTCATGCACAACGAGTCACGTGATAAGATGCGCGGATTGACGGTCTCAGAAGCGGAGGCAACTGAGACTTGTCCTCCACCACCCAGATTGAGGTGAGTAACTGCGCCACCACGAGGACCTACTAAGTAGTGGGAATTGGGCATTCCAAATTGGAGAGAAAAGGGGATAAAAAAATAAATAAATAATAATAAAAAAAAAAGAGTCAATTTAGATTGCATGTTGACTTTTAGTCAGTTTTTTTAATGTAGTGACTCTCAAATGCTCGTCTACCGGTGCAAATAGCTGTGTGTCACACCTCCCAATGGATCCGTTCACAGAATGCCAATCGTCTATTTTAGCCCTCTGTGTCCTGAAGGACATGAGAGAGTGAGAACTTCCCCCTGGGAATCCAGTTAGTTGCCATTTAATAAACACTTTCCCCACAGTGACTTACAGCACTCTATTTGTAGCTACAGTCCCACTGATGCTGGGATCATGTGGAAACATTTCCTGGAAAATAACTCAAATTGGGATTAAACTTGCAACCTTTGAGTTAGCAGCAAAGACTATTAATCCATAGGACTCCATAAGGATTCTGCAAACTAGACACAACGGGGCTTATTCATGAAACACGAGCAGAAAAAAATGTGTGTGAACTGTTAAGACAATTTACATAAGAATGGCCAATGACTTGAAATCAAAATTGACTATTAACTTTCTTAATACATGTTACTGGTGTTATTGTGAATGTTTCGTCAGTGCTGTTATTACAAATAAAAAATATGTGTCTCCAGAATATTTCATCAAAATGCAATAACTTTCTCCACCTCTGAAACGACTTTCCATTCCGGCTGATGTCACATAGGTTAAGCAATAGCCATAAAGCCCAAAAGCCAAAAAGCTATTTAAACATTCTGGTAAACTGGTATTCAGGTCTGACTCCATTCTGGTATGAAACACCCACTTTTCAAGTACTGCACTACATTTGTTCTTTAAAAATGTCCTGCTTCACTCACAAAACATGTCACATTATGGAAGTAAAATGGGCTTTGAATGCCTGTACAATCGTAGTGAGCAGAATAGCATCTCAGAATGCACAACACGTCGAACCTTGAGGCAAATGGGCTGCAACAGCAGAAGACCATGTCGGGTTCCACTTCTGTCAGCCAAGAACATTCTGAGATGCTATTCTTCTGCTCACTACAATTGTACAGAGGGGTTATCTGAGTTACCGTAGCCTTTCTGTCAGCTCTCATCAACAAAGCGTTTCTGTCCGCAGAACTGCCGTTCACTGGATGTTTTTGGCACCATTCTGAGTAAAAAAAACTTTGTAATGATTACATTTGTAACTGATTATAGCTTGCCGTACTTAACAGTGAAGCACATAAAACCCTCTGCAAGAAGTTTCGTCTCTTTAATGCTTTAGGTTTAGTCTTTTTATGATGTAAGCTCCACTGTCTTCACTCTAATTGGCAGTCGCTCATGAATGTAAAAAAATTAGTAGTTTTACACATCCTTATTACTTAAAGCAGATGTTCCTGATTCAAACAAGCCCAAATACAACATGATATTATGCGCAGATCTTGAGGTAATCTACACAGAGAGCATCTTGACATGCTGAGCGGCGGAGGGGAAATCGGCGACTCATGGGTCTTAATACCTGCTGCATGCAACCTCTGTCAGCGAGGGTGTTTTCAGTCCTGTCTCTCATTTGATTTGTTCCGAAACAGGGAACGAAACAGTTACAGTGTTGCATTTTCTTTTTTTTCGGTTCCTGAATTTGAAACAGGTGACTTTATTTCTGGAAAAAAATACAGTATTTTGTCAAATCAACTAGTCAGAGGGTTGTCTGAACAACTTGTCAACAAGTCAGTGTGTTAAGGTAGCCCTATATAATAATAATAATAATAATAATAATAATAATAAATATAGCTGCAAGCAGCGATAATGGGGTCAAGCCAATTATCGGCACCATGAGCAGCAAAAGAAGCTTTGTGACATGTTTTTGGTTAGAGTCTGATGAACAGTGTATGAGAAGTTAGAAAAAGTAAACTTTCAATCATAAAAAAAAGATTTATTTTAAAATTATCAAAAAATAGCTAGTTCTTAGAATTTTTGTCCATTATGTGGCGCTGTTCTGAAACAGGTAGTATCTGGGCATGATGGTTATCATGCAGGAAAGCGTTCAAGAGTTATAAGCCAAAATTGCCATTTTTCTATCTCCTGACCAGTAGGGGGCAGTGTGCCAAAATGCTGCAGGTAACCTCAGGGCCTAATGGTGATGACACGTACCAAGATTCATCCCAATCCCTCAAAGCGTTGCGGAGATACAGCCTTAAGTTCAATTTTGCTCGTTCTTCGTCAAATTCATTAAAGTGGCATTCGAAAACGGTATGGTTTATCAAAATTATGTGAATATATTTTTGTCGTGAGTGCCGTCTAGATGATGCAGGCCAATTTTCGTGCAAATTGGACAAACAGTCTAGGAGGAGTTCGAAAAAGTAGGTTTTCAAAACATTTAAAAATGGCGGACAGGGAGAGGAGGTCACGTGACACCATGCAAGAAGCAGACATGTGTGCAACCAGCTCTGCGCACTTTGCTAAATTTTTGATTATTTTCATGTTATAATTTGGTGAAATTTGATACACCCAGTTACACATTTGCTCTTTGAGGTAAAACATGGCAAAGAAGTCAAAATCCTCGGGCTCTGGAGACATTAAAAGACACTTATGTGTTCAGGATGAAAGCCCCAACAGGCCTACAGACCGCGGACTCGTTTTGGATGGCGCGGCGGGAGAGGAGATCCAGAGTCAGTTGTCCAACGTGTCGGTGATGTTGACGAAGGTTCTTGCTGACTTGGAGGATCTTGCTGTAATACGTCGATCGATTATGGCGATGGAAATAAAATTCTCTGAGATAGTTACAAGACTGTCAGATGTTGAGAGACGAATCGATTTTCTGGAATCTTCGGAGAGGGAATTAACCGCTAATCTGCCCGCGACAAAAGTTGATTTGGAATATCTCCTTCAAAAGCTTGAAGATCTTGAGAATAGAAGCCGCAGGAATAACGTTCGAATTGTTGGAATTCCTGAGCATGAGGAGGGCAGAGATATGGTGAAATTTCTAGACAAGCTTTTCCCGAGACTGCTCGACATAACAGGCCACAAGCTGGAAATCGAGCGAGCTCACAGAGACCCAGCTCGGAGACCTGCTGAGGGAGACAGGCCCCGACCGATTCTGGCCAGATTTCTGAGATCATCCGATAAAGTTGCGCCAGGCGAGGAGCAAAGGGAAGCTTTCTTGGAAGAATCATAATATTTTCTTGTTCCCGGACTTTGCGAACTCGACAAGAGAGAAACGCGATCAGTTCAAGGAATGCAAGAAACTCTTATATCAGAAAAAGATCTCATTTACTCTAATGTTTCCGGCCAAACTGAGAATAGAAATGAAGGTCGGTCGCAAAGTATTTACATGTCCAAATCTGGCAATGTCTTTTATAGAATCAATGACTGAGTAAACTGCGTTGGCTCCGCCGAGCGGCTGGAGCTTGTTTTGTGAATAACACTTTCCTTAATGAAACTTTTGCATTGATGAAAGATTACTTTCGCATTGAAGTGCCCGGACAGATTGAGAATAGACACTACGGATGACCGCAAAATATCTACATGCTCACACAAAGAATGTCTTTTATAAAGTTGACGGATTGTGTAAGTCATGGAATATACGTTTATGCGGCCTCCGAGTGAACTGACTTGATCATCCGGGGAACCAGGATGCCGGTTTTGTTTCTTTTTGTATTGGTTCCGCCTAGCGGCTGGAGCTTGTTCCATTGAATAACACTCCTTTGTGGATTAATCTGTTCGTTCTTCATGCTTATTCCTCCTGCTGGTTGTAGTTTGTTTTGTTGAGTATTTTTACGGGACATTGGAATGATTACATCATCCGCTGAACTCATAACAGCCGGCTCACGGAACATTCGTTTGTCTGTCCGAGGAATCTGAACAGTTTTATATCAGCTGGAATTTGTTTTGTGGAAGATCACACCTTTGAGACAGTTCTGTGAATTAATCTACACATTCTTTGTGTTCATTCTTCCTATTTGCTGGGGTTTATTTTACAAAGTATTTTCTGTTATGTAATTTTGCCTTGCAAATTTGTGAGGCAAAATTGAGCAATCCGATGGCAAAGTTGTCATGGGGACTCATGTGCGTTCATGGACCTTTTGAGTTTAGAGGGATTTGTCGCCAGTTGGCGCTGTCGTGCGCGGGGTTAATGCGCACGTTTTTCTTTTTTCTGTTTGTTTTTTTTCGGGAGGAAGTTCGGGGTTTGATTGTATCACTATTGGGGAATGTGGTCTGTATAATTTTGTTTTTGACACACAATCTATTTTTTCTAATATGTCAAAATGTCAAATGTTAATATGAATAAGCTGTCTCTCTCCACATGGAATATAAATGGGTTGGGGCACCCCATAAAAAGAAGGAAGGTTATTACTTTTATTAAACGTAAGAAATATGATATAGTGTTTCTTCAAGAAACACATCTCTCCCCGCAGGAAGCTGAAACATTTGGGAAGATATGGGGTGGACATGTTTTTTTTTAGTGCTGGCTCAAGGAAGAGCAAAGGAGTCATTATATTGATAAGTAAACATCTACAATTCAAATGTCTCAAACAGATTAAAGATAAATTAGAGAGTGTCATTATTGTTTTATCTGAAATTCAAGGGCAAAGGTTGATTTTGGCTAATATTTAGATACCTAATGCTGATGATCAGGGCTTTTTTATAGATCTTGAAGGGATCTTGCAAGCCGCTGGCACCCCTCATGATATAATATTGGGAGGAGACTTTAATCTTTTGATGGACTCAATCCTTGATCATAGTGAAGCAAAAATGTGTAAGCCCCCTAGAGCAACATTGACACTTCACAGGATGTGTAAAAATCTTGGTCTTACAGATATTTGGAGACTTTTGAACCCATCTGGTAGAGACTATTACATTTTTTTCATCAGTCCATAAGATTTATTCTAGAAAAGATTTATTTTTGATATCTAAGTCCCTCATTTCATCTGTTGTTGATTGCTCAATTGCAAATATCTTAGTGTCAGATCACGCCCTGGTGAGTTTAGAGGTGTTGCCATATACAGAGAAAAAGAAATCATGTAGTTGGTGCCTTAATGTGTCCCTTTTGCAAAATCCTGATTTCCAACAAATGTTAAAGACTGAAATCAGTGTTTATATGGAGACCAACTGGTCCCCAGTATCCTCTGTGGGCGTGGCTTAGGAGGCACTTAAGGCGGTTCTTAGGGGTCGGATCATACAGTATGCCTTATTCATTAAAAAATCCAAAGCACAAGAACTTGTGGAGTTGGAAGGAAATATTAAATGTGCCGAGGCTGAGCTGAAGTGCCGTATGTCATCTGATGGCCTCAGAGAATTGACTTGATTGAAATACAGATATAACACTATTTTGTCACGGAAAGTGGAGTTTTGGTTATTCAGGGCAAGGCAGTCATACTTTGAGTCGGGGGACAAAGCAGGGAAGCATTTGGCTAGATATATAAAGCAGAGAGAGTCTTTCTCTACCATTCCCTCAGTGAAATCTGCTGGTGGTGAAATATTTACCTCGGCCATTGATATTAATAATGCTTTTAAAGAATTCTATTTTGATCTCTATAGTTCCAGGTCTTCATCCACTGATGAAGATATTAGGAACTTTGTGGAACCATTAGATCTCCCTAAACTGACGAAAATTATCTTGATTCTGAGATAACCTTGAAGGAGCTTGACGAGGTAATTAAGGCCTTGCCTACAGGCAAAGCTCCGGGGCCTGATGGCTTTTCCTCTGAGTTTTTTATATCCTATGCTACAGAACTGGCTCTACTTTTGTTAGAAGTTTATACTGAATCATTAAAGAATGGAAAACTTCCTCCAACCATGACGCAAGCCCGGATTAGTCTGATTCTAAAAAAGAACAAAGATCCAAGCGAGTGTAAAAGTTACCGCCCAATTTCCCTGATCCAGTTAGATGTAAAAATGTTGTACAAAATTCTTGCTAATCGATTAAGTAAAGTTATGACATCACTTATACATTTAGATCAGGTGGGGTTTATTCGGGGCCGTAGCTCTTCTGATAATATTAGGCGTCTCAACAATATCATGTGTTCAGTAGCAAATGATCAGTCTCTGGTCGCTGCCATCTCTCTTGACGCCAAAAAGGCATTTGACATGGTAGAATGGGATTGTCTTTTTAAGATTTTTGGAAAGGTATGGGTTCGGGAATAAATCCAACCATTTATTGGTTGGATTAAGTTACTTTATAGACACCCTGTAGCAGCGGTACAAACAAATGGGTTCATTTCAGATTATTTTACTCTGGATAGGGGCACCCGGCAGGGTTGCCCTCTTTCCCCATTATTGTTCTGTCTTGCCCTGGAATCATTAGCAGCTGCGATAAGGAAGGAGGATGATTTTCCAGGGGTGACAGCGGGAGGTGTCTTTGACAGCGTACTGTCCAGTAACAGCCTTCCAGCCGGGTGCCTTCCAGTGGCCCAAACAGGGCATTAAGTATTTGGGGATTTTATTCCCAGCAAATTTGTCTGATTTAGTCAAAGTTAATTTTGATCCCTTAATAAAAAGGCTTTCAAATGATGTGGACAGGTGGGCTTCATTACACTTATTGATGATTGGGAAGGTTAATGTTATTAAAATGAATTGTATTCCAAAATTCAATTACTTACTGCAGTCTCTCCCTGTAGATGTCCCCCTCTCTTATTTCAAGCAATTTGATAGCATAGCGAAGTCCTTCATTTGGAATGGTAAACATCCCAGGTTAAATTTCAATAAGTTACATAGGCTGATTGACAATGGTGGGTTAGGCCTACCCAAGATTTAGTTTTATTATTATGCATTTGGTCTTAGACATTTGGCTCATTGGTTGCTTCCACCTGAGAGAGCTCCTCCCTGGTTTTGTATTGAAAAGGAAGTTCTTGCCCCTATCTCGCCACTGCAAAGCCTTTCGATTAAACTAGCCGGAGAGGTTAAGTTGCATCCTGTTACTTTGCATTTGCACTCGATATGGACAAAAGTGTCCAGAGTGTTTAATTCTGATATTTATTTAAACGTAGCCTCAAGCATATGGCTGAACCCTAAACTATGTATTAATAAGTGCCCTTTCTGTTGGTCAGATTGGATTGTGAGGGGGGTTAATACACTTGGTGATACACTGCGCCACCTGCTCTGCTCTGTTTTTGGGAGTAGCACACACCCCCCTAGAGCGGCAGATACTCTGGAAGTGGTGATTGCTGCTTTTGGGAAGGGTCATGAGGCATCAGTGTATTACTCCCTTCTAATTCAGAGTCTGGGGGACGGAGTTTTAAATTCTCTCAAAAGATTATGGGAGGAAGATTTAAATTTGTTATTGGAGGAGGGAGAGTGGGCTAGGATCCTAAAAAATATCAGGTCTGCATCTAGAGATGCAAGGATCTGTCTGATGCAATTTAAGATTTTGCATCGGTTCTACTGGACCCCCTCTAGATTGTACAGGCTTGGTCTCAAAGATTCACCCACCTGCTGGCGATGCCAGTCAGAAGACGGGGACATAACCCATGTTTTTTGGGGTTGTATTAAGATTCAGGAATTTTGGTTGAGGATCCAGCATTTTGTGTGTGACGTACTGGACACTCGGTTTTCATTTTGCCCCAGACTTTGTATTTTGGGTGATGGAGGGGTACTGAATATAGCAGATAAATATATGAAAAGCTGGGTGCTAACCAGCGTGATGATTGGTAGACAGCTAATCCTTAGGGGTTGGAAGTCAACTGATGCACCCTCATTTCGTGAGTGGTGCGTGAGTTGGGTAAAGCGGCAGCTTTCGAGGAGATGACTTCCAGATGGCGGGGGAACCTGTCGAGTTATGGCAGAAAATGGGGCAGTTATTTGTCTCATTTTGAGAGGTCCTAGTGTGGGGCAGTGGAGGGAGACACATTTTTTTTTTTTATTATTATTTTTTTTTTTTTCCTATATGTTGAAATTTGTCTTTTTTTTTATGTACTATTTGTGTGTCTGTTTATATGTGGGTATTTAGTTATTTTATATTGTGCAGGGGGGGTTATAAATGGTTTTAAGTTGATTCCTAATGTATAATTTTGTGGTTAAATGTATTTTTGTCTGTCTTGGAATCAATAAAAAATTGTAATAACAAAAAAATAAAATAAATAAAATGGCGGACAGGAAGTTTGCTCGATCATGACATAATTGGTATCATTGTTCTCAGCATGAACCACAGAATCTATCAAAACCAGTCACATGACAGTAGGCAAAAGGAGACAATAGCTATTAGCATTTTTAGAAATAGCATTATAATCTTTGACCACAAGGTGGAGCTGTCCAGAAACTTTTTGAGTCCCTTCAGAGCATGGTGCCAAAGACACATACCGAGTTTTGTAACGATACAGCAAGTCGTTTGTAAAATATAGCATTTTATGACTAAATTCAAAATGGAAGACATAGGAATTTTTCATATCGTTGGACTCGCTATACCCCACTGAATCTAATTACTTTTATGATTTTATGACAAACTGTTCAGAAGTTATATGCAAAAATTTGCTTTTTTCATATCTCGTGACCACTAGGTGGCACTGTTCCGAAACTGAGCAGGCACCCTCGAGTCATTGTGCCTATGACAAATAATATGTTTGGTATGAATACGCTAATGCATTATGGAGATATACCCTCACGTCCATTTTGGCGTGCTCTTCGTCGAATTCGTTGAAGCGCCATTCGGAAACGGTATGGTTTATCAAAATTCTATGAACTACTTTTTGTCGTGTGTGCCACTAGATGATGCAGGCCAATTTTTGTGTAAATCGGACAAACAGCCTAGGACGAGTTAGAAAAAGTAGGTTTTTCAGAAAATTCAAAATGGCGGAAAATGACGTCATAGGGTCTTGATCAAATTGTCTTGAGCCAAGGAATCAGAGGGAAAAAGAATTTCATTTCTAGGACTCACGGTTCAAAAGTGATTAACATAAACATGAGTGCAAATTTGGGAAGTTGGTGGCACTAGAGGGTTTGAGGTAGAGATGCCAAATTTGCTGTGGTAACAGTTCAGACTGTCCTCTATCTGTGTGCCAAATTTCATAACTTTCCCACAAGTGGTTCTATGGGCTGCCATAGACTGAATAGCGGAAGAACAAAAGTTGTCTTTCGCCCCTTCGGGGCTTGACCCCTAATAATAATAATTAGACTGATTTTACGGTCACATACACCAGACAATGATCACACGTGTTTCTTAGTGATATATGGGCACAAAATGCAGGACACATTTTCAACAAATAAAGACTAAACTATATTGCAAAAAACTACAGTAATCTCCACAAAATTGGATACTCCATAAGATTGGACTACAGATAACAACAGGAACCCTGCGCAAAGCAGGTAGTGACGTCTCACTCTGAAACAAATCTAACATGATCACACGTGAAGTCGGCATGATGTTTCTGATAGCTTCGGTACCCTAGGATCGGCGACTGTATGCCGACGCACTGACATGCAGCATTCTTATCAGACATGTTTGCAGTGGTTTCAACGTGTTTACCTTTCCACCTGCCGTGATTGGCAGCACGTTGCATCAGCTGCGTGGGAAAATAGGGTTCAAAGGCAGGCTAATCAATAATAATCAATGATGAGCATGATTCAGAGGTTTCACTTTTCCCTCTAACATTACTTTTTTACTCCACTAATGGTTAAGGTAAGATTTGGGTTTGGGGATACAATCTATACATTTCTCTTCATATTAAATAACGTCCTGTAAAGCTGAAAACAACTTGCTTCACTACTAGCTTTTGTCGACCTCTCCTGGACATAAATGGAGCTCACACGTGCCCATATGCCCTACAACACTTACCGCTTTGGCCACTGGGGGCAGTGTTTCGAAATTTCGGTCAACGTACACCAATTTTGATGAAAGAAAAGTCAGTCTACTCTTTCCGATTTCAATGTGAGATCAGGCTGAACAAATCAGTGTTTGTGAAAAATCTCTTAAATATACAGTAAGCAGCATAAATGAGTACACTCCCTCTAAACAAAGATATTTATATTTCGGGGTCTGGGTATCTCAGCGAGTAAAGACACTGACTACCACCCCTGAAGTCACCAGTTTGAATCCAGGGTGTGCTGAGTGACTCCAGTCAGGTCTCCTAAGCAACCAATTGGCCCGGTTGCTAGGGAGGGTAGAGTCACATGGGGTAACCTCCTTGTGGTCACTATAATGTGGTTCTTGCTCTTGGTGGGGCACGTGGCGAGTTGAGCGTGGATGCCGCGGAGATAGCGTGAAGCCTCCACACGCGCTATGTCTCCACGGTAATGTGCTCAACAAGTCACGTGATAAGATGCACGGATTGACGGTCTCAGACTGCTGAAGTATGAGTACACCCTTGAATAAATTCAATTGGCGTGTAATATTTTATTACATAGGAAGTCCTCCATAACTTTTAAATACTGTACTCTGAGGCACGTGCTTGGCGATTCTTAGCAAAAATCGCTCATTACGAGGTGAAAGCTAACATCGATGGTCTGAACATTTAAGTAAGCTTCTCACAATTCCATCCTTTTTTAATTATTGTATCACTTTTGCTACTGTGACTCAACAATAGTGATTTTCTAATACTCTTGTGCCAGTGTCCCCTTTTGTGCAATTCAATCATTTTCTTCATTTACTTGACAGTTCTCTCCCATGTGGTCCATCTGTTGTCAGCATTGAGTCTGAGAGTGATTCAATGGGTTAAGTAACACTTTTACACTTTAACCAATTACATCTATTTGAGTGTGATGGTTCAAAACAATAATCTGCTGATCAATGTCCCTCAACTAGCACCAGAAAACATTTAGTTGAGTTTTATATTGTAACTTTCAGGAGGGTGTCCTCATTTTTGCCACATGGCATTTTATCATTTGGATAAGAAAGTAATTTTTTTTATTTTTCAGTAATGATATGTTTCATTAGTATCTGATTAACCAGAGTTGCTTGAACATTACACCATACATGAACAACAAATATGTCTTATTTGAATAGAGAAACAGCTGTATTTGTTAGGTTTCAGAGGGGGTGTACTCATTTACGCTGCATGCTGTTTGTGATTTCAGCTATCAATAAGAGTGCAGTTCTTAACATACTTTACCATACTGAAATCAATGCAGAAGAATTCAACAGATGTTCCTACAAAATCAGCAGAGAAAATGAGAAAACAAACCGCAGGTCTAGTCAACATATGACATCATGTGGCAGTGTCAGAGGTCAGAATCCAGTGAAACAGCAGCAGCATCGCAGCATCTGGTCACTGAGATTCATAAAGCTCATCAATTATTCAGAGCTGCTGGTGATTTCTGCTCTTGGACCCAAATTTAGAATCCTTTGTGACTAAATATTCAGATCATGATTCACTGGATCTGGAACTGGCAAAAATGTACTTTCGTAATAGAACTTGCTCTAGAAAAATCTGATAAAAAGCCAGAGTCTAAACTATGAATGTTACTGTATGTGGTCAGGTTGAGTTAATGCTTAGACAGGTTTTTCCTGCATTACAAATGTAACTATATTAATCTCGCGTTCAGCACTTTATATGTGCCAAATGTGCTTCTCATCTGAAACGTGCGGCACGACTGAAGCATGGTTTTGGCACGAGTGTGGCGCGAGCCATCACAAAACCACTCGGGCAGGTGATACGCTCTGCTATATTCGACTGTATCTCTGGACAGTGCATGTGCGCATCAGCCGGGCTTCCCTCGCGGCGCAGACCACAAAACTGATGCGACCCATTTGAATTTAAAGCGATAGGGAGGACGTCAAACCTCTCAAAAAGTACATAGCCCCTTTATGGACAAAGTTTTCCTCCTCTGTAATGTATGTTCTGTTTGAATGATGCTTGATTTAGAAAATCAACTGACTTTGTTTGCCTTCAAATTTTCCTAATGATTACTTAAAGGTGCGCTAAGTATATGTTTGCAAATTAAAAAAAGTTGTACACAAAAAGACATGAATAGCATTTTTCAGAAATATGTTGAAAATGATGTGTAATGCAACTGACTGAGTTACTACCACTAATAATGACAATAATAATAATAACATGATTTACTTTATTTAGCTCTTTCAGACAATGCTCAAACATAAAGGTACATGTAAACAAAACAATGAAACAACAAACACAATATACTAACTACAAACAACAACAGCCCAGAGAGATGGTACTGATAAACAGGAGTGTGATCCACCAGACAGGCCGAACACAATGAGTAAAAGTGGAAAGATAAAATGTCCAAACAAGAGGTCCCTGTTGGAGTGATGAAGCAAACCGCTATGAACTGCAGCTCTCACGGATCACGGATAAGCAGTGAGACATCAAGCGCGAGCACAAGGTGTTGTTCAGCCGGCAGAGGGCTCACGATGGGCGGCTGTCTGGTCATTGTTAAGCACGCAACAACGCATGAAAATTCACTTTTTAAAAATGACCAAATCCATGTATTCAATCAATAAAGTTGTACATTTAATCGTAGAAAACATTCCCTGTCAGTTAGGATCACTACTTTATTTTAAGAATGTGAAATGTCAGAATAATAATAGAGAATTATTTATTTAGGTCAGAAGTTTACATACACTTTATTAGTATTTGGTAGTATTGCCTTTAAATTGTTTAACTTGGGTCAAATGTTTTGGGTATCCTTCCACAAGCTTCTCACAATAAGTTGCTGGAATTTTGTCCCATTCCTCCAGACAGAACTGGTGTAACTGAGTCAGGTTTGTAGGCCTCCTTGCTCGCACATGCTTTTTCAGTTCTGCCCACAAATCTTCTATCGGATTGAGGTCAGGGCTTTGTGATGGCCACTCCAATACCTTGACTTTGTTGTCCTTAAGCCATCTTACCACAACATTGGAGGTATGCTTGGGGTCATTGTCTATTTGGAAGACCCATTTGCGACCGAGCTTTAACTTCCTGTCTGATGTCTTGAGATGTTGCTTCAATATATCCACATAATTTTCCTTCCTCATGATGCCATCTATTTTGTGAAGTGCACCAGTCCCTCCTGCAGCACAGCACCCCCACAACATGATGCTGCCACCCCCATGCTTCACGGTTGGGATGGTGTTCTTCGGCTTGCAAGCCTCACCCTTTTTCCTCCAAACATAACGATGGTCATTATGGCCAAACAGTTCAATTTTTGTTTCATTAGACCAGAGGACATTTCTCCAGAAAGTAAGATCTTTGTTCCCATGTGCACTTGCAAACTGTAGTCTGGCTTTTTTATGGTGGTTTTGGAGCAGTGGCTTCTTCCTTGCTGAGCAGCCTTTCAGGTTATGTCGATATAGGACTCGTTTTGCTGTGGATATAGATACTCGTCTACCTGTTTCCTCCAGCATCTTCACAAGGTCCTTTGCTGTTGTTCTGGGATTGATTTGCACTTTTTGAACCAGACTATGTTCATCTCTAGGAGACAGAATGTGTCTCCTCCTCGTGCGGTATGATGGCGGCGTGGTCCAATGGTGCTTATACCTGCGTACTATTGCAATTTTATTTCCTAAGGTCTTGGCTGATTTCATTTGATTTTCCCATGATGTCAAGTAAAGAGGCACTGAGTTTGAAGGTAGGCCTTAAAATACATCCACAGGTACACAATTTACTCTAATTAGTTTATCAGAAGCCAAATTAGGCTTGACATCATTTTCTGGAATTTTCTAAGCTGCTTAAAGGCACAGTTAACTTAGTGTATGTAAACTTCTGACAAACTGGAATTGTGATATAGTCAATTAAAAGTGAATCAATCTGTCTGTAAACAATTGTTGGAAAAATTGCTCGTCATGCACAAAGTACATGTCCTAAACGACTTGCCACAGCTATAATTTGCTAATATTAAATCTGTGGAGTGGTTAAAAAAATAGTTTTTATGACTTCAACCTAAGTGTACGTAAACTTCTGACTTCAACTGTATATACATTTTAGTCACATAGCTCGATATTTGGTTGCAATTGCAAGTGATTTCATCTCATTGTAGTAGAGGGTTGCACATTGGGTAAAAAAAATCGATATTGAGATTTAAGAATCGATATCAAGTTTGTTCAAATGAAGATTGCGATACGTCAGAAAAATCTATATTTTTTCCCACCCCTAGTCAGAATATTATAACTTATCCTAAAGAAATTTGGTGTTAATTAAATTAACTTAACTTAAAAAAAATCTGTGTTGAATTCATTCAGATGCTTAGGTGATGAAAAATAACTCCAAAATATCCAATGTAAACATCAAATGCAATTAAGTAATTATGTTATATATTCATTCATTGCAATGGATGTGGGTAAACGTAAATGTCAGCCATCACTGAAGACCACATTTGACCTAGGAAAAACCCTGCTTGAGTATAGTGTTGAATATCAACACAACAGTATACTCTGGATTGTCAAACTCAAAGCACTTTAATATGACTAATATCATTTTGCAGCCTGCTATGAGTAACAAGTCCATCCAGAACACTGCCTGCCACATAATGACAGATAGAGAGTTATATAACTCTACATTTCTGTAACTGGTGAAATGAAATAAATAAATAACCCTGAGTTATTAATCATAAGCAGCATCTCTGAATGCAGCTAACATGCATCAATAATACACATCTCAATCAGCTCTCACTGACAGGATATAGTCCTGTGACTTTCAACTGCAATCCTTTTTACAAACACAGACTTGCTGGTGTAGACCAGGTTTACAGACCCAGCTAAAAAGACCAGCTTCACCAGCATGCAATTCCCATGATGGTCTAGGCTGGTTTATAGGTGCTGGTCTTGCTGGTGGCCAGCATAGCCATGCTTTTCATAAGCAAAACCTAGCTGGTGAAGCTGGTTAACCAGCATGGTCTTTCTGTTGAAGCTGGTTAAGATAGTTTAAAAGCCTAGTGCAGACACCAACACCCAAAACACAACATAAGCTGGTGAACAGCAATGCAATGTTGTGCCCACAGGCCTATTGCACACATGGACACAAATCAAACTTTTTCACGGCCAAACAAGCCGGCTAAAAACTTAAATATCACATCATCAATACTGCTCATCCTGCTGTTGATTCACACTGGAACGACATTTTACTCCACTGACAATGGAGCGTTTTTAAAACACTTTCCCTAACCACATACTTTGGAAAACATTGGGGGTATTTACACCAGGGTGTGCTGAGTGACTCCAGCCAGGTCTCCTAAGCAACCAAATTGGCCCGGTTGCTAGGGAGGGTAGAGTCACATGGGGTAACCTCCTCGTGGTCACTATAATGTGGTTCTCGCTCTCGGTGGGGCACGTGGTGAGTTGTGCGTGGATGCCGCGGAGAATAGCGTGAAGCCTCCACACGCATTACGTCTCCGCGGTAACGCGCTCAACAAGCCACGTGATAAGATGTGTGGATTGACGGTCTCAGACGCGGAGGCAACTGAGATTAGTCCTCCTCCACCCGGACTGAGGCGAGTCACTACCCCACCACGAGGACTTAGAGCGCATTGGGAATTGGGCAGAAAAGGGAGAAAAGAAAAAAGAAAAAAGAGAAAAGCAGTTGTCAAATACCCTTTTAAAGTGCATTCAAAAGACTCATTAATGTACTCATTTATTGCTACATTTAATGACATTTAAAACATGAAATTAATGTGATTTATTAATTGTTAAATACAATGACATTTTAAAACATGAATTAAATAAACGCATTTAAATGTGTCTATTTATTTGTCCATTTATAAATTGGTTTATTTATTCACATTTTTATTTTCAAATTAATAGATTGATCATTTATTCCTTAATTATTTTTTAAATGGCACTCCTGGGCTTCCATACACATCAATGTGTCTCCGCCAAACGGATATAAATCCGACCTTCAATACCCGTGCTTTACGCAAATAAAATGGAGTTCACACCCATGATTATGCTAATGCCGGGCAGGGAATTTAAAATATGTGATATATTATTTGATTCCAAGTGACTCTGTACCGTACGCGCATACCTGTGTGTGTGCACGCACTGTATTTTCCCCATCGGGGCTTCTCGTAAGATGCGTCATGCATATCAGCTGCGCTTATTGTAAGTGTTTAGTTTCAGTTTCGTCAGTGATTCATGTTCTGTCTCTTACAATGTCCATCCGTTTCTTAATTTGTTATTATTTACTGTGCAACACAAGCACTATGCAAATACTCAGAAAGAGCTGTTGTGTTTAACATTTTCTCAGTGCTGATTAAGAACAGTTTGCATATGTGGGTGGAGTAACGTTTGCATATGTGGGTGGAGTAACGTTTGCATATGTGGCTTGAACAGCCAGATGCATTTACACTTGACCGACTTTTGTCTGGGATACGTCATAAACCACCTCTGGAGGTATGAATAGATAGCTATCCACAAAAACGCATGGAGTGACCAAGTGTAAATACCACCTTAGACATTAGGAAACTGAAAACACTGGATGTGACCTAAGACAGACAGACAATCAGACAGACAGATAGATAGAAAATACATTGGTCTTGGGTTAGAGATTTGAAAGAAAACCCAAAGCCGAGTTTGTACAATAACAATAAGCTGGCTTTATCCAGCCCACATAAAAATAACTGTATCTTGGGTTTGTCAGGCCAACAAAGTGAAGGGTCCATTTCACTTTTCTCGATGGGAATGAAGCCAATCGACCCAAAGAAGATACTCGAACACCATCTTACTTACAAAACCACCTACAAACATGTCAACACACAGTGAGAAGCCGATGAAGGGGCTTGCTCACCCACACAGATCAATAGTGATGAAACATCAGCACTCTTCACAAGAGTCCACATACTGTCTCATTCTGAAGGGAAACACATCTGTGCTCTTCTGTCCACTCCAGCTGAATCGAACAACTCGAGCAGTTAGTGACCTAAAGCTTTGACCAGGGAGTCCCTCCGTGATCCGGTGCAACAGGACTTCAGCAAAACATTTTTTCCAAACCCTGGAATCCGTCTTTCCAAAAGCATTCAGTCTAAATATAACTTAAGCAATATCACTCTCACAATCACGCTGTTGTTTTGAATATCAGCACATCCGTGATTGCCTGCGACCTCGAGCTTTCGACCCAACCACAGCCAGTTTTAACGAGTTTGCAATTACTTTTATTCACTATAAACAAGTAACTTACTGTTTAGACTTAATATGGCCAGATATTATGTCTATTTTTGCTCCACTAATGGAAATAGTTCCAAATAAAGCCAAAGCAGGATGAAGCATTATGTGTCACAGTACAACACACTGACTGACAGCCTGTCTGGAATGCCACAAACACAGACAAGTGGAGTGACACAAACAGTGAAATGTTCCAATGCTGTTACACTAAATATCAGCTGTCTCGGAACTTCACCTGTCCAATTCAATTAGTAAACTACGTGTAGGGGGCCTAGGTAGCTCAGCGAGTATTGACTCTGACTACCACCCCTGGAGTCGTGAGTTCAAATCCAGGGTGGCTGAGTGACTCCAGTCAGATCTCCTAAGCAACCAAATTGGCCCAGTTGCTAGGGAGGGTAGTGCCACATGGGGTAACCTCCTCGTGGTCACTATAATGAGGTTCTCGCTCTCGCTGGGGCGCATGGCGAGTTGTGTGTGGATGCTGCGGAGAGTAGCGTGAAGCCTCCACACACGCTATGTCTCCGCGGTAACGCGCTCATCAAGTCACGTAATAAGATGCGCAGATTGACGGTCTCAGACGCGGAGGCAACTGAGATTCGTCCTCTGCCTCCCGGATTGAGGCGAGTCACTACGCCACCACGAGGACTTAGAGAGCATTGGGAATTGGGCATTCCAAATTAGGGAGAAAAAACAGAGTGAAGGGATTGGATCACTTTGAGAAGCTTTGCGATTTTAACTGTAATATGATAAACGCTGGATCATTTCATATTGATGTGCTGCTCAGCGTGTTCCTCACACAGCCACTAGAGGGTGCCGCTGGCTCACGCATCGCCGACTGAAGCGGTCAGTATGCAGATTGGTTAAAAACACCGCATTTTGTGGTTTATTAATCATACAAAGACATATTTCAATTTCAGTCTTAATTAGACTTAATCCATAATGCTGCCTTGATGGACATACCAATGTCTCTGACCCCGTCTCCACCTGGTATTAAGATGCGTCTCGGGTGATCACATGTGGTCAGGTGAAACACTGTTTACACTTGGTTGTTTAAATGCGTCTCCTGTGACCACTTGTGATCAGATTTGGAGGGGAGAGACTCTGTTTCATGACGACATACTGCATGACGTTAAAGCACAACAAAGTCAGAAAAGATAAAGAAAGCGCAAAAAAAAAAAAAAAACAGTGCGCTATTTCTCCCAGATGCAGCTGAAATTTAATCTAACCACAAAAGCAACATTTCCAGCAGAATTATCTGTTATTTTAGTGGATTGCCTGTATTGACCTGAGCTGCAGATGTTCGTGCAAGTCTCAGCATGTTGGTCTCAGACACACTGAAGAAGATCTGTGAAGTTCTCTTGCTTGTGTTTGTATCTGCTTTTTTTCATTTTCCGATCGGACGTTTTTTTTCCTTTTAAACCGCTTGTGACCGGTGAAGTTTAAACTCTTGTTTTAGCACAGCGGTTGATTGACAGGTGAGGGGAGGCGCTTCACTGCTGCCAGGACGCATACAGGACGAATTAGCGTTTACACATCAAATGTAATGCGGTTACATGCGTTTTTGACCACATTCGTATGTGTTTTTTGCGATCCGATCACAAAACATTTTAGAACCCGTTTAGACCTGTATTTAGCGCTGACCACATGTGATCAGATCACTAAAAACACATCTTAATACCAGGTGGAAATGGGGTCTCTGTGGTCAAAATCGTTTTGGATGGTTTTCCCACTTTTACAACTGCCACGCCAATTTCCAGATTAATGTTAAAATGACAGTTCATAAAAATTAAATATTGCATGTTCTTAGGATTGCCAACCCTTCTACATTCTGTGGTTAATATTATTTCTGTTTATTTTTACAGTTTAGTAAATAAACAAGATAAGTGGCGAATAAATTTCACCTGCGTGCCACACTGGGCTTGCGTTCCAGCGAGGGGCGGCGGGAGTACTTAAGGAGAAGAGACAGTGGCAGAGGAGAGAGAGAGAGACGCGTGAAGCTGTCTGTGTGTATCTGCGTGTCAGTGTGGTATTGCTGAAAAGCGGCCTTATTGTGTGCAACTGAAAAGTGCAACAATAAATGTCTACGTGTTTTGTCAAGCCGGCCCCAGCTTCCTCCTTTCCATAACTGATACACTGGTGCTGAAACCCGGGAAGGACAAAGGATGCGCCGTCCAAGTAGTCCTTACCGCTGACTGGGGGTCGCGGACGGAAGCAGGACAGCGGGCCGAGGACCACTCAATGGCGTATCTGGGACCAGCGAGCTCCTCTCTCTCTCCCTTTTGTTATCCCACCCGCCTCCCCCTCCCCCTTCCCCTCCCTTTCGTCCTGTTCCCCCTCCCAGGCATGCACAGGTCGGATCTAGAGACCGGTGTGACCCGTCGATGCTCCCCCCCCTCACAGGGTGGAGAAATCCCCGACCTGAGTTTGGCGATGGGGGAATGTGGTGAGCAGGGCTGAGTCGAGCGGCGTCTGGGCAGAGCGAGCATAATTGTTACATACAGATTGTGTGGTCTCCTAAAAACTCATGTCCATTTTAACGGAAGTTCATTTCACGAACTAAACGGGGAGGAAAACTTGTCTAGACCTAGTCTAATTTGTACAACATTATTTTATTGTCTGGGGTTTATGATTAAACATTCAAATTGTCCGATACTGGCACTGAATAGTTTATATGTGAAGTTAAATTTCACATTTTCACTGCAAATATCAAGCCCATAATTCCTGAATTGCCCATTAGCACTAGCGATTTTTGAAGAGCACCTATTATGGTTTTTAAACGTGCCTAATTTTGTTTTAAAGGTCTCACACAATAGATGTACATACATCCAAGGTCAAAAAAACACTTTAATTTGCTCATAATTTAAATTGCAGCGTTACCTTTTTCCCCCAGTGTCTCAAACGACTCGTTCAATGATCCGTTCTAAAGGATTCATTCTAAACTCCTCCTTTCAGAGAGCATACTCTGCTCTGATTGGTCAGATGTCCCAGTCTGTTGTGATTGGTCTACCGCTTAGTGTAGTGTTTGAGGGCGGGTCAAAGCTGTTCGCGAGCAGCCAATGAAGACCAGAGGCGGGGCTTTTGTTACCAAATTATGTAGGTTAGTACAGGAAGTAAGTCTGGAATCACTAACGACTCGTTTCAGGTGTTCAGAATCGGTTCTTTCTTTTGGGAGTCAATAACTCCGTTTGTCGTGCACTTTGATTTTTGAAACTTTGCAGATTTTTTTACACTCACAAACAGCTATATAACACACTACATGAAAGGTCATATTTGAAAAACCATAATAGCTGCTCTTTAACCTGTCAGCAACTGTGGCAACCGTTCAAACCTCTTTTATATCCAACTAGTTATAAGCTTTTATTTCTCTGGATTAATTAAAAAAAGTTGCGGTTTGCTAACAGTTGAAGAAACTTCTCGTCATCTTACAAGAACAGTATATGATTTTTTTAATAACGATAAAATAACTAGCCTCCTTTAGGAACAAATTACAGACAGGACCAAAAGCCCATCTGACAAATGATATCGCAGTTTAAAGGCATTTAGGTGCTCATGTGTGAATGGTAGCAAAACGGATAAAATACGGAAAGCTGTTGCACGTGTGAATAGCCGATGTGGTGCATTTAACATAAAAGGCAATCATGCAATTTAACGGGTTTCATGTGTAAAAGTGGCTATAGTCTCTCAACTCAAAACACTGTTTCATATAATCATGGAGCCTGTCTGTGACAAGACCTTTGCTTGTGCGGACAGTCAAAATATCAATCAAACATTTCTACTTCTGAGTTCATCCCTTCAAACTCTAGTCTGAAAAACTGCCACATATTGATTTCCAAGTTTAAAAACCAAACTGGTTTCAAACCACACTTTTTAAAGAAAGTTTGTGTAAAATACTGAGGACTTCATCCTGAAGTAGGTAAAGCACCTTTTCCTTCTCAGATCAGAGATGAGCACCTTCTTATCGTCACTAAACAGTGATGAAAACACTTAAAATCGCTTTGATCTGTTTTCATGCCAAAATGACCAAACCCTTCATACAGAACACTGACATACAAATCTCTACTGAGCTTCTGTAAGAAAGACAGCAGCAGAAATTAAATCAGTGTGCAGTCAGTATTTAGTTATCTTGCTTGATTTCCATTTAAACCCATCTTCTGCGAAAGACTGTCGATTGAACGGGTCGTTTATGTTTACAGGTGTTTCAGACAATAACGAATTGCACTTACCTTCCTGTACACCAGCATGTTTGGAGACTCATCGGTCACACCATTAGTGCTCTGACCACACGTGTTCGGCTGCGCCATAATTCAACCAGAAGAACAGCCAGAGCCGCCGCTGACAGATACTCCTGGAGACAGACAGACAGAGCAGGTGTGACAAAGTTTTCATAACACGATAGTTCATCCAAAAATGAAAATTCTCTCATTATTTACTCACCCTCATGATATCCCAGGTGTGTATGACTTTCTTTCTTCACTAAAACACATTTGAAGATAAGTAGAGATATATCTCAGCTCAGTAGGTCCTTAAAATGCAAGTGGATGGTGATCAGACCTTTCAAGCTCCAAAAATCACAGACAGTCAGCGTAAACGTCATCCATACAACTCCAGCAGTTAAATTAATGTCTTCTAATGTCATTTGATCACTTTTGATGCAAAAAAGATCAATATTTCAGTACTTTTTTACTATAAAGCATCACTTATGGTCAGCAGCAGTATGAGCATTCACTATCGGCGGGGGCGGAGTTCACGTGGTCTCTCGTGTGACGTATTCTCATTGGCATGTTACGGACGTAATCTCATGTTCTTCTCTTGATCGAGACATCCAGGATAAGCACACAAATGCACCATTGTGAGTAAACAAACAGATACAAATACAGATCTAAGCCAAAACCAATGAAGCTTCTGTACAGCGTTCCTCCTACTCACTTGTAAACAGCGCTGCTCTTCGCGTGAACATGCCAACGCGATTACGTCACGAGCATACTGCAATGCTTTATAGTTAAAAAGTACTTAAATATTGATCTTGTTTGCATCAAAAGTAATCGAATGACATTAGAAGACATTAATTTAACTGCTGGAGTCGTATGGATGACGTTTATGCGGACTGTCTGTGATTTTTGGAGCTTGAAATGTCTGGTCACCATCCACTTGCATTTTAAGGACCTACTGAGCTGAGATATTTTTCTATTTATCTTCAAATGTGTTTTAGTGAAGAAAGAAAGTCATACACACTTGGGATATCATGAGGGTGAGTAAATGATGAGAGAATTTTCATTTTTGGGTGAACTATCCCTTTAAATTAGAATAACAATAACAAAATGTCGGTCAACCGTCCAGAGACAGTAGAAAAAACAATAAGTCTCATTTTAAGTTTAAATTCTTATAAATTATAAATACAAGAGTAGTGCAGGATAACCGTTTATTATTATTCTTCCTTAAAAATAAGCAGTGAAACAATTTTGTTTTAAAATGATAAATATTCGAAACATGTTTGTCCACAAAATCTATATGTGGTGTAACCAACATATAGCCATTTTGTTTTCACGTGAAGTAAATAAAATATTTTTCATATAATCATTAAATATCAATATATTTTTTTTTTTTACATTTTTATGAAAAGGCACATTTGGTTTAGGTCAACTTCTTGATATCAGTGACTCTTTATCAAGCCTTGATATTTGTTAAAAAAAAAAAAAAAAAAAAAACATACCTTGAAATTTTTTTTTTTTTTTTGCATTTAACATTTTTATTGATTCATGTATATATATATATATATAAAAAGTTGTGTACACCTAAGATGCAATCAAATTATTTTAATACATTTTATATGATGGTTACACCACATTACATTTTTTTATGTCATTTTCCTGTATTAAATGCTATAAAAAAAAAATAATAATAATAATATATATATGTATATATATATATATTGAAACCAACATGGATGCAAAGATTAAATTTCAACAAATTAGATTAAACTAGCCATTTAAAAGATTTCTCACTGTTATCACCTCAGACAACATTTCTGGTCAAAGAGCATTATGTTTTAACAGTCAGTGTTATGTGAGATGCTTTATTGGGAGTATAGTATGGAGTTATATTTGTGCCACAATTCTGCACGCAAAAAATTATGAGCGCACAAACATTTTCTATGTGCACAAGATGATATTATCAGCATGCAAAAAGGTAGTTTGCACACATGGTAGGTAGGAGGAGAAAGCAAAATTTAAGAATTCTGAGCAAATTCACTTACAAATAAACTTAATTCAAGTGCAAAATTGATTTTCATTTGCTCAAAATTAATTTATTTTTGCAAGAAAACACACTGTTTTACAAAACTGAGTTCAAGCGATTGCAAAATAACTTTTTGTTCGCTCAAAATATCATTTTGCGCATACAGAACATTTTTTGTTCGCTCAAAATATCATCTTGCGCGTGCGGAAAGCTTTGTGCGTGCAGAAAAAAAAATTGCACTCAAAATATCATCTTGCGTGTGCAAAATAATTTTTTGTGCGCTCAATTTCATCTTCCGCGTGCAGAAAATAATTTTTGCACTCAAAATATCATCTTGCTTGTGTAAAATAATTTTTTGTGCGCTCAATTTCATCTTCCGCGTGCAGAAAATAATTTTTGCACTCAAAATATCATCTTGCTTGTGTAAAATAATTTTTTGTGCGCTCAATTTCATCTTCCGCGTGCAGAAAATAATTTTTGCACTCAAAATATCATCTTGCTTGTGTAAAATAATTTTTTGTGCGCTCAATTTCATCTTCCGCGTGCAGAAAATAATTTTTGCACTCAAAATATCATCTTGCTTGTGTAAAATAATTTTTTGTGCGCTCAATTTCATCTTCCGCGTGCAGAAAATAATTTTTGCACTCAAAATATCATCTTGCTTGTGTAAAATAATTTTTTGTGCGCTCAATTTCATCTTGCACGTGCAGAAAAATTTTTGAATGCAGAAAAAAAATTTGGCACTCAAAATATCATCTAGCATGTGCAAAATAACTTTGTGCGCTAAATTTCATCTTGCACATGCAGAACATTTTTTTGCACTCAAAATATCATCTTGCGTGTGTAAAATAACTTTTTGTGCACTCAATTTCATCTTGCGCGTGTAAAATAACTTTTTGTGCACTCAATTTCATCTTGCGCGTGCAAAAAAAAAATGTTGTGCACTCAAAATATCATCTTGCTTGTGTAAAATAACTTTTTGCGAGATCAAAATATAATCTTGTGTGTGCAGAACATTTTTTGTGCGCTCAAAATATCATCTTGCGTGTGCAGAATTGTGGCACACATATAACTCCATATTATAGCTACTGTGTATTACGTGTATAATGTGGATATTGCACGTATTGTACATTGTATATATTGTAGTCCAATATCTGTCACTACAGTACTGCACTGTCACCCACCATTACACTTACTACAATAAAGTGATTAGATTTGCTGTTGACATCATAACAGCGAAGAATAATGCACAAAATCACATGAATGAACGCCATCTGTCAACACAACCTACTTACACTGAAGCTCTCACAAAACCACAATAAACACACACAAAAACGCTTCAACATGAGCGATACTTGACGGATCTGAGATGTTTGATGAAGGTCGTCGTTCTAACAGGCTCTTGCATGAAAGATGCTGCTGAAATGAAGGTGTTTTGGTGATTCCAGCATCACGCGTCGAATAAAAACACACATTTACCTTAGACAATCTCACGCGCTGGACGCTTCCTCGCGCAGGGCGGTTTGTCAGCTGGCAGTGGCGCTGGAAGGGCAGTTATTCATTGGAAAGAATGAACATTTGCCCCTCGGTGTGAACACTATCGCTTTCCTCTCCTCCAGCGAGCGGCGGCGGCGCGCACATCTCACAACTAGCGCGTGAGCGCGCACGGATCCGCGGCCAATCACACGCGCGCTCCTGCGGTCCACGCGATAGATCCACCGCTGTAACCCTCACACACATCTCAAGAGTCCAGTGATGATTCTAGTGGTCATTCAGGTCCACATCCTATAGGGGAGATTGGGGCTAGTTGTCGCAATGCCTATATCTCAAAAACCACACGTTTGTTATAGGGTACAAACAACGAGGCTGAAGGCACACCTTAAAGGGACAGTTCACCCAAAAATAACAATTCTCTCATTATTTACTCACCCTCATGCCATCCCAGATGTGTATGACTTTCTTTCTTCTGCAGAACACAAATGAAGATTTTTAGAAGAATATCTCATCTCTGTAGGTCCATACAATACAAGTGAATGGTGACCAGAACTTTGAAGGTGCAAAAATCACATAAAGGCAGCATAAAAGTAATCCATAAAACTCCAGTGGTTTAACCCATGTCTTCTGAAGCGATATGATTAGTTTGGGTGAGAAAGAGATCAATATTAAATAATTTTTTATTATAAATCTCAACTTTCACTTTCACATTCTTCTTATTTTGTTTTTGGCGATTCGCATTCTTAGTTCATATCGCCATCTACTGGGCAGGGAGGAGAATTTATAGTAAAAAAAGAACTTAAATATTGATCTGTTTCTCACCCACACCTATCATATCACTTCAGTAGACATGGATTAAACCACTGGATTACTTTTATGCTGCCTTTATGTGCTTTTTGGAGCTTCAAAGTTCTAGTCATCATTCTCTTGTATTGTTTGGACCTACAGAGCTGAAATATTCTTCTAAAAATCTTAATTAGTGTTCTGCAGAAGAAAGAGAGTCAAACACATCTGGGATGGCATTAGGGTGAGTAAATAATGAGAGAATTTTCATTTTTGTGTGAACTATCCCTTTAAGACATTTTTTTTTAGTTTTTTTTTTTAGTTTTTTTCTGGTCAAAAAATGTATCAAGATAGGGGGAAAAAAATAGATTTCTTTTGTGTTGAATACTGATGGAGCAACATAATTTGTGTGAAAAGAAATAAAAACAGAAGGTTGTTTTGAAGAAAATTCAGCTTTTAAAAAAAGTTGACGAGGGGGCCTTTTACCCCACACTTTGTCCCCCTGGGGGTTTGTAGTGATATAGTGTAGATATACAGTAGGGGCAAAATTTGTCAACTATTGCATATAATTTTGAGACAGCAAGATGCTTTTTAGAGTAGCAAATTATTAATGCTTATTCAAAATAACCACGTCATTTCAATCAAATTTGGCATTTCAGAACATCTCAAGTTTTCTATAAACAAATTAATCTCCATTTTGATTGGATCAGTCAATGTAAGCCCACTTTGAACATTATTCAGAACTAATCTAGTCACCCCACTTAAGAAAAACAAAGTGCCTGCAATTGGGCTTTTTTACCCCAAACACTATCTTCTCACGTATTGGACAGTTATTGAGAAACTTTTGATTTAATCAGTTTAAACAGTTGACCAAAACAATGCTTTGATTTTTTGACATGTTACCTTGTACATTTTTACTGTGTTATGAATGTATAATTGTCATACTGTTGGTCCAGACTTACTGTATGTTAATGTTCAAGCAGCAAACTGTTTTCATACAATGTTTTGTTTTGATCATACTGTCAGAATGAGAGTGAGACAAAGGGACCCAAAAGCAGAAGAACAGTTCAAAGGATTTATTAACAACAGAAAATGTCAGTAAACTGAACTGGCGAAGGCTGGTGATCCCAGCACCGGCTGCAATAGCAGGAGGTGAAGAATGCGTCTTAGTGCACGTAGTCCATGGTCCTGGATATTCTGGGAGAAGATCAAAATATCGTCAAGATAAACAAGCACAAAACGATCAACTATGTCTCTAAGCATTTCATTTACGAGCCCCTGGAAGACGGCAGGCATTGACCAATCCGAAAGGCATAACCAAATATTCAAAGTGCCTACTATGGGTGTTAAAGGCCGTCTTCCACTCATCCCCCTTCCTGATTTGGGCCAGGTGTGTAGATCCAACTTCGTTAAGATGGACACCCCCTGCAAGAGTTCGAAGGCTGAGGACATCAACGGCATAGGATAACGATTCTTCTCTGTGATGTCATTCAGTCCCCGATAATCTATGCAGGGTCTAAGCGAGCCATCCTTCTTCTCCACGAAGAAGAACCCACCCCCGCGGGCGATGATGAGTAAGGGCGGATGAGACCGGCTGCCAGAGAAACACTGATATACCTGTTCATGGCCTCCCTCTCGGGAGCCAAGAGTAAATACAGCTGTAGCCGAGGAGGAGAGGAGCCAGGAATCAGTTCAATCGCACAGTCGTACGGGCGATGAGGAGGGAGGGTCGTGGTGCAGGACCGGCTGAACACCGCCCTTAAATCTGCGGGTTCATCCTGCAATGAAACACAAGATTGGACAGGGGAGACAGCAGAATTAAGACAGTGTGACGAACAATACGAGCTCCAAGCACAAACAGTGTTGGTTGCCCAATCTATGTGTGGGTTGTGCATTACCAACCAAGGATGCCCCAACACTACCAGGGTCAATCAGATAAAAGGACAGTTGTTCTGAATGATTACCAGAGACGAGGGTGACTGGCTTGGTGGACTGAGTGATGACTGACAGGGGCGTGCAACTGAGGGTGTGGGCGGTGATGGATTTGATCCTGTTGACGCCCCAGCAGAGCTCCTTGCTGCGAGAGGGCGGAGCGAAGAGTAGATTCCTCCGCCAGGTTCATGAGTGGCTAGATTATTCTGTCAGAATGAGAGTGAAACAAAGGAACCTAAAAGCAGAAGAACAGTTCAAAGGATTTATTAACGACAGAAAATGTCAGTAAACTGAACTAGCGAAGGCTGGTGATCCCAGAACTGGCTGCAGTAGCAGGAGGCGAAGAACGAGTCTTAGTGCTCGTAGTGGGCAAAGGAGGAGTGTGTTCATAGACAGGTGTATGCATTGTGGAAGTCAGGAGCAGATCCATAGGAAGTGTCCGTTGAAGCATGGTGTGGTGCAGAGAACAAAGCCTGGGCGAAGGAGGGCAGTCATATTCCCGACACACAGGCAGTGACGAGGAATCCTCCACTGGCGATTTGTGGGCAGCGAGGACAGGCGTACAGCAAACTGGAAGGTAACCACACTTCCCGACACGTGGGCAGAGACAGGCAACCAACAGATACACAAGACAGCACCAACTAGACGAAGAGAGCAAGGTTAGCCGCTTGGGGCCTGGGTAGCTCAGTGGTAAAGACGCTGGTTACCACCCCTGGAAGTCGCTAGTTCGAATCCCAGGGCGTACTGAGTGACTCCAGCCAGGTCTCCTAAGAAACCAAATTGGCCCGGTTGCTAGGGAGGGTAGAGTCACATGGGGTAACCTCCTCATGATCGCTATAATGTGGTTCGTTCTCGGTGGGGCACGTGGTGAGTTGGCCGTGAATGCCGCGGTGGGTGGCGTGAATAGTACGCTATGTCTCCGTGGCAACGCGCTCAACAAGCCACGTGAAAAGATGTGCGGGTTGACGATCTCAGACGCGGAGGCAACTGGGATTCGTCCTCCGCCACCCAGACTGAGGCGAATCACTACGTGACCACGAGGACTTAAAAGCACATTGGGAACTGGCCATTCCAAATTGGGAGAAAAAGGGGGAAAAATCCCCCCCCCCCCCAAAAAAAAAAAAAAAAGGTTAGCTTGACGGCACAAACAATAATCTAGCGAAGTCAGTGAGGGCACACAAGGATTAAGTAGGGAGTGCAATCAGAGTGGAACAGGTGTAGCTAGCACGTTAATCAGTGGCATGATCAGCGCCTCCCCGGGAACGATCAATGTTCCCATGGAAACACTGATCATGCATGCCGGGTCTGCCTGCGAGACATGAGGGAGAGAGAAAAACAAAACAACAGAATAAACCGGCAAACTCACCGGAGCCGTGAAACATACACTGAAAACTCGTTCCCTCAATTGAATTGAGTAATGGCATTTCCAAAACTTGTGTAATTAAGTTCACTTACCTTGGTGTTCATATAGAATGAACTTAACTATTTAAGTTAAGGTAACTAGATGCAAGTAGACTTAACTCAGATTTGCTGTTTATCTAAAATGTTGTTTCAACTTAATAATTTTAGTTAAATTGACTCAAATTTAGATCATACAATAACACACCTTAAATAATGCCTTGATTTTGTACTCGATAGTTTGAGTTATTAACACTTAAAATCTTAAATCTATAGATTTTTAAGATAAATAAATAACTTAGATATTTGAGTTATGAGCACAAGACTTGACATTTCAAGTAATATTTCATTAAGACCCTTGATTTTTTTCTAATAGTGACAATATTAGGGTTTACAGTGTATCAAAACCGTAAAATATCAGCAGATTAATTGCCCCGGCTGGTATCAGTCTATCATTTCA
The DNA here is from genome assembly GCF_019703515.2 of Myxocyprinus asiaticus. Lineage (NCBI taxonomy): Eukaryota > Metazoa > Chordata > Actinopteri > Cypriniformes > Catostomidae > Myxocyprinus > Myxocyprinus asiaticus. The sequence continues at coordinate 690,267 of NC_059379.1, read as the reverse complement.
TAAAATCGTCTCAGAATTCAAGTCTTGTTCTTACATGTGCTTTAGAGAAATGTTAACAGAATTGCAGTGTTTAAGGAATAAATCTGTCAAACACACAGACAAAAAGTCTTCATTCAGCAAACAACATCCAACTACTGTAAGAAAGACACTCAATGGTTTGAGTAAGATGATACGTAGATCGATAATGTTCTAAAAATAAATTTTAAAAGCCTGTCTATGATTATAAGTTCTCTCCACAGGATGGAAAACACAAGTCAGCGTTCAGCTTCACTCACAGACCACAAGAAACAATTCCTGCTGAAACACAGTAATATACAGCTGCTGTGACATTTACAGCCTCTCAGTTAACATTCATTATTAGTTTTATGTAATACATGGTAGAATCTCATTAGTCGATATCTGCCTGTGATGCTTTGCTTGTGCAGGTTCCATCGGTTCAGTCTAAAGAGCAGAATGTAATTACATTAGTGACTGGAGAAGGAAAATCAATGACAGGTATGATATGATAGTTATCATTAAATATTTACAGTGGCGAGCAGGGTCAGTGACCACACCTTTTACTCCATTGAATGTTTCTCAGAATGGGTTTCTCATTAAATAAGTCAATATCTCTATAAACACATACCTTAAAGTCTTGGCTACAAAAAGCTACTGAACATCTCCACCTTTAGTGCTCTGGGGAAAAAATAAATAATAATATTAAACAAACACATTCACCCTATTGTGGGGCATGTTCTCACACTATTTGGGGTAAGTTGTCACAGTGGGTATACCTGTCATTAAACAGCCTACTACAGGCCTTTTAGCACAATTTAAACAGTAAAAAGATTATGAAGCATAAAACTATTCATGAAACAGCTCAAATTGAAAAGGGAACATAAATACAGTATATCCAATGTTGGGGAGCAGTTACTAAAAGTAGCGATGCTACAACTTATATATTAATATCTTCATATTTTTCAGTCGTAGCTCAGCTATTTTCACAATATTGTCACTTATTTGTAACATTTAAGTGAATCAGTTCTTATGGACGGTTCATGTTCACAGAAATGATTTACTGATTCACTTGAGCTGTGTTGCTTTAAAAGGACTTTGCTTAATTATTTATGCAAAATTATGTTAATTGCTGCTGTTTAGCACAGAAAATTGAGTTTTCTAGTTTATTATATCAAGTATAAATTTATGTTCATTTAATTGTTGTCACCCTATTTTTTAACCCTTATTAACATTAACAATGGTTTTACTATAGTAACATTGTAGTAACCATGATTGCTATAACCATGTTTAATTTGTGATTATTATGGTTTTACTACAAATACATACCATTTTTGCAAGGGAATGCCTCCCTAATTAAATATATCTAGGTTATATTGAATTAAATAATATGTTTTTGTGGTTATATATCCAAAAACCTTTTTCTTCTTTAAATAGCTTTAATGTAGTTGTTGTCAACAGTTTTGAAACAGAAACTATTATTAATAAATTATAAATATAACTAACTATAAACTGTTAAAAATTATCACCTATAAAAAACACGACAACTTGCCCAGACCTGACATTTACAGTAAAATACTCGTCTTAATGTATGCATGGGGTTGTATTGTGTTTACTTGTTTACCCAACAGCTATTACAAAAATATGATGATATGAATTTTTTTGGAGGTCAGAATTCACAAATATAATATTAATTTAAATCAGCTTTTAACTAGGTGTTTAAAACCAACATAGAAAACCCTTGCTTGGATTATGACTCAAAACCTTATAGTTACTTACAGTAGATACAGCCATTGTGACAACTTACCCCATAGTCTCTTATTCATTCTTTCTTTCTCTATATTGTATACCGTATATATGTGTGTGTGTGTGTGTGTGTGTGTGTGTGTGTGTGCATACACACACATCCTAATCAGGTAGGTCACATACAGTAAATCTGTCTCATTGCACACTAATAAAAAGCAAACATTATCATGCACAGACAGCGAGATCTCGACCCTGCAGAGATACCATATGTCACACCTCACATGTCTCCTGCACAAACACCTGTGTCTCTAGGTAACCACACACCCCTGTGAAAACTCACCTCCATCATCTTCTGCAGAAGCATTTCTCCTATTGTGACCATATGTCACCACGACCCCTGCTGGTCCCGTATGAATCAGTATGAACGGCCCTAACACTGAGCCCTGAGGCACACCAGGAATCAACTCACACAGGCTTTCAGTAATGACATGAGCATCAGGAAACAGAAGAGCAGGTGAAATGCCAGGGCTTGACTTCAGGAAGACCAGCTGGTGGTGTTCCCTCTGTAGGGATCATTTGGAGCGAAGCCATCCAGGCATTCTGCTTTAATAGAGACCTTATGGACAGAATGGTGAATCTTACAAAACCTGCCAAGAACATCTAACAGTCATATTTCACCCCAAAATCAACCGTTAAAAAAAATTACATCTACTGTATAATGCAAATGAAGCCTATTTTTAGGACCACTAATATTTCTGAAATGCAATGTTTTTAGGACAATTAAGCACATTTAAAGCCGTACACCTTAATATTCATATATGACTGAGTGAATAAACAGCTAATTGTGTACAAGTTTATTTGCTGACCAGCTCTTCTTAGCTAACACTGACACATTCAAATTAATTTAAAAAAATCAGATCGGTTTACAATGGCTTATGGTTTATAAAGTCAAATGAAGTGATGATCAACCAAAAGTGTGAAACCATCCATGAAAGGAATATCAGAGAAAATACGAAACATAAAAGTAGGTAAGAACAGAAGGATGACAGGTAATGGAGGTTGCTACGAATTTGTAAATATTGTCATTCACACTGAAACGTTGTCATCATCATTTAACACACAGGGACATCGGTTTACATATTATATGTACAGTATACAGTTGAAGTCAGAAGTTTACATACACTTAGGTTGAAGTCATTAAAACTCATTTTTTAATCACTCCACAGATTTAATATTAGCAAACTATAGTTTTGGCAAGTCGTTTAGGACATCTAATTGGTGCATGACACAAGTACTTTTTCCAGCAATAGTTTACAGACAGATTGTTTCACTTTTAATTGACTATATCACAATTCCAGTGGGTCAGAAGTTTACATACACTAAGTTAACTGTGCCTTTAAGCAGCTTAGAAAATTCCAGAAAATGATGTCAAGCCTTTAGACAATTAGCCAATTAGCTTCTGATAGGAGGTGTACTGAATTGGAGGTGTACCTGTGGATGTATTTTAAGACCTACCTTCAAACTCAGTGCCTCTTTGTTTGACATCATGGAAAAATCAAAAGAAATCAGCCAAGACCTCAGAAAAAAATTTGTGGACCTCCACAAGTCTGATTCATCCTTGGGAGCAATTTCCAAACACCTGAAGGTACCACGTTTATCTGTACAAAGAACAGTACACAAGTATAAACACCACGGGACCACACAGCCATCATACCGCTCAGGAAGGAGACGCATTCTGTCTCATAGAGATGAACGCAGTTTGGTGCGAAAAGTGCAAATCAATCCCAGAACAACAGCAAAGGACCTTGTGAAGATGCTGGAGGAAACAGGTAGACAAGTATCTATATCCACAGCAAAACGAGTCCTATATCAACATAACCTGAAAGGCTGCTCAGCAAGGAAGAAGCCACTGCTCCAAAACTGCCATAAAAAAGCCAGACTACAGTTTGCAAGTGCACATGGGGACAAAGATCTTACTTTTTCGAGAAATGTCCTCTGGTCTGATTAAACAAAAATCGAACTGTTCGGCCATAATGACCATCGTTATGTTTGGAGGAAAAAGGGTGAGGCTTGCAAGCCGAAGAACACCATCCCAACCGTGAAGCATGGGGGTGGCAGCATCATGTTGTGGGGGTGCTTTGCTGCAGGAGGGACTGGTGCACTTCACAAAATAGATGGCATCATGAGGAAGGAAAATTATGTTGATATATTGAAGCAACATCTCAAGACATCAGCCAGGAAGTTAAAGCTCGGTCGCAAATGGGTCTTCCAAATGGACAATGACCCCAAGCATACCTCCAAAGTTGTGGCAAAATGGTTTAAGGACAACAAAGTCAAGGCATTGGATTCATCACAAAGCCATGAATTCAATCTGATTGAGGTTTGACAGAACTGAAAAAGCGTGTGTGAGCAAGGAGGTCTACAAACCTCAAAGACTCAGTTACACCAGTTCTGTCTGGAGGAATGGGACAAAATTCCAGCAACTTATTGTGAGAAGCTTGTGGAAGGATACCCAAAACATTTGATCCAAGTTAAACAATTTAAAGGCAATGCTCCCAAATACTAATAAAGTGTATGTAAACTTCTGACCTAAATAAATCATTCTCTCTACTATTATTCTGACATTTCACATTCTTAAAATAAAGTAGTGATCCTAACTGACCTAAGACAGGGAATGTTTTCTACGATTAAATATCAGGAATTGTGAAAAACTGAGTTTAAATGTATTTGGCTAAGGTGTATGTAAACTTCTGACTTCAACGTATATATATAAACTGCACAATTCAAATTATGACTATTTTAGGACCATTAACACTTTTGTGACATTTTTTTCATGACAATTAAGCATATTTCTCCTCAAATTCTCTTTACTGCAAAGCAAAGTATTTATGCATCATAGTATTATTTGTGTACTACACTTAATTTATGCTGGTTTTAATAATACACTTTTACAGTATTTTTTTATTTGACTATAAAAAGAGCAAAAACAAGTTTTACTGTAATGATAATAGGGGAAACATATTCTTAATTATCATGAAAATAATTTATAGAGTTAATGGTCCAAAACTAGGCTTCATTAAGCAACATTTTTTATTTCTTTAGGGGTGAAATATGACCCGGACATGATTTCATGAGATTAACCCATGCATTCCCAAAGAACACACACACTGATCAAATGTGTTATTGATAGCAGATGTTATTTATGATTGATTCTTCATGTCACAGTCAAAACACTGTAAAATTTTAATGTCCAATTTAGGAGTCCAATACTGTTGAACTATGTTCAGCACTTTCAAAAGGAACTTTTCTCTGGATCAATCATTGAAACAGCTCAGTGAAGACGGATGACAACTGACAGCTTCAACATTTTTGGGCTGCTCACACTTCAGACATTGAGTGAATTTATCATGGACACAAATGTGTGTTTTATTGTAGAAAGCCAGGAGTACTGTGGTGTGTTTACAGTCTATTTGGGTCCCAGCATGTCCTGCGGTCGTACCCACTGCTCAAACTGCTCCTCTGTCAGGAAACCCAGCTTGATAGCTGTCGCTTTAAGAGTCGAGCCCTCTTTATGCGCTGTCTTTGCAATAGTGGCGGCCTTATCATAACCTGTAAGAGAGACGAGAAGACATCAGAGACGACTGACTGGAACAGACTGATAACAGCCACTGTACGTAAGGAACAGCTTGGAGATATGTGTGTTTTATGTGAATTACAAACTGTAATATAATCAGAAATGTTATCTTTAGCATGTTTTACATGTTTAGTGGTGCAAATGTATCTTACTAGTCACTGCCAAGATTTAGGCAACTGAATCTCCCTCTGATTATTCTCCCTTTATCATTTCATCTTTTTCATACTCACCCTCATGTCATTCCTAAACTGTATGACTTTCTTTCCTCCATAGAACACAAAATACATACTGTACTGGTGCTTAAACTGTGTTTTTGGATCTTTACAGCCCCTGGTCACTGTATAGCCGCTTTTCCACTATCGGGCCGAACAGTTCTCATCGCAAAACCGTACCATTCCGTGCCGATCCGGGACAGCTGGTGTGGTTAAGGTTTCTTTTTCCACTATGGTACGTAACTAGGGCTGCAACTAACGATTATTTTGATAATCGATTAATCTAATGATTATTAGAACGATTATTCGACTATTGGGCGATTAGTGCAATGATTAATCATTCGCTCTTTACTGATTATTCAGCTTGTGCCCTGACTCAAAAGGTTGTATTAAACGTGCGTACTAACAATTAAAATTATCTTTTAAAAATACCTCTAAATGACATTCACTGAATTAAAGGAAAAAATACTTAAGTTTAATTCAGTAAAAAATTCACTGCAAATGATCCTATTGTTATCACGTGTTTTTGTCTTGTTTTCCATTTAAAATGGTCTAAAAATCCTTAAAACAAGATACATTTACTTGAGAAGCAACATATGAGATATTTAGATGTGCTTTAAGAGAATGTATCTTAAATATATAGGTGTATTTTTTATATATGTGTATTTTGTATATAAGTGTACAGGTGCATCTCAATAAATTAGAATGTCGTGGAAAAGTTCATTTATTTCAGTAATTCAACTCAAATTGTGAAACTCGTGTATTAAATAAATTCAGTGCACACAGACTGAAGTAGTTTAAGTCTTTGGTTCTTTTAATTGTGATGATTTTGGCTCACATTTAACAAAAACCCACCAATTCACTATCTCAAAAAATTAGAATATGGTGACATGCCAATCAGCTAATCAACTCAAAACACCTGCAAAGGTTTCCTGAGCCTTCAAAATGGTCTCTCAGTTTGGTTCACTAGGCTACACAATCATGGGGAAGACTGCTGATCTGACAGTTGTCCAGAAGACAATCATTGACACCCTTCACAAGGAGGGTAAGCCACAAACATTCATTGCCAAAGAAGCTGGCTGTTCACAGAGTGCTGTATCCAAGCATGTTAACAGAAAGTTGAGTGGAAGGAAAAAGTGTGGAAGAAAAAGATGCACAACCAACCATGAGAACCGCAGCCTTATGAGGATTGTCAAGCAAAATCGATTCAAGAATTTGGGTGAACTTCACAAGGAATGGACTGAGGCTGGGGTCAAGGCATCAAGAGCCACCACACCCAGACATGTCAAGCAATTTGGCTACAGTTGTCGTATTCCTCTTGTTAAGCCACTCCTGAACCACAGACAACGTCAGAGGCGTCTTACCTGGGCTAAGGAGAAGAAGAACTGGACTGTTGCCCAGTGGTCCAAAGTCCTCTTTTCAGATGAGAGCAAGTTTTGCATTTCATTTGGAAACCAAGGTCCTAGAGTCTGGAGGAAGGGTGGAGAAGCTCATAGCCCAAGTTGCTTGAAGTCCAGTGTTAAGTTTCCACAGTCTGTGATGATTTGGGGTGCAATGTCATCTGCTGGTGTTGGTCCATTGTGTTTTTTGAAAACCAAAGTCACTGCACCTGTTTACCAAGAAATTTTGGAGCACTTCATGCTTCCTTCTGCTGACCAGCTTTTTAAAGATGCTGATTTCATTTTCCAGCAGGATTTGGCACCTGCCCACACTGCCAAAAGCACCAAAAGTTGGTTAAATGACCATGGTGTTGGTGTGCTTGACTGGCCAGCAAACTCACCAGACCTGAACCCCATAGAGAATCTATGGGGTATTGTCAAGAGGAAAATGAGAAACAAGAGACCAAAAAATGCAGATGAGCTGAAGGCCACTGTCAAAGAAACCTGGGCTTCCATACCACCTCAGCAGTGCCACAAACTGATCACCTCCATGCCACGCCGAATTGAGGCAGTAATTAAAGCAAAAGGAGCCCCTACCAAGTATTGAGTACATATACAGTAAATGAACATACTTTCCAGAAGGCCAACAATTCACTAAAAATGTTTTTTTTTATTGGTCTTATGATGTATTCTAATTTTTTGAGATAGTGAATTGGTGGGTTTTTGTTAAATGTGAGGCAAAATCATCACAATTAAAAGAACCAAAGACTTAAACTACTTCAGTCGGTGTGCACTGAATTTATTTAATACACGAGTTTCACAATTTGAGTTGAATTACTGAAATAAATGAACTTTTCCACGACATTCTAATTTATTGAGATGCACCTGTATGATTTCACTTTATACTTCTGCGAGTGCATTAAAGACACAATATACTTCTATTCAAGATCTATTCTCTAAATATCTTATATGCTGCTTCTCAGGTAAATGCATCTTTTTTAAAGGAGTTTTAGATATTTATATTGGAAAACAAGCCAAAATATATTTTGTTGTCTTGTATAATGGGGTGAAGACTACCCTCTCTCACCTTTCTGTTCACTTCAATCCATCTTTAACTCTCAAAAAAACAAACTCTCTCTTATAAATAAAGCTGCGTATTGCCAGTTTTCTTCAGGATAAGAAACACACAGTGACACATATATTATGATTCAATAAGTCGTGAGTCATCACGTTGTAATCTAGCTGCATTAAGCGTGTGCGCTCGAGGGATGAGCGTCCCGTGACAGAGTGTGCATCAGCCGGTGCAGTTTCAATCTCTCCCCCTTAGATCGGGACATACACAGGACTCATAGAAGAGGCGCTGACCACACAGAGAAATGACTGTTTCAGAGTTTGTAGTAACTGCATTTAAGATGTAATGGCAGGGTGTTTCCTTTAAAGACGCTTGACATGCAAGTTTTGCTCCGGCTCCATTTATACCACAACCAGAGTGCTTCTGTATTTACTTATTTTGTGTTTTTTATTATTCCCTCATACTTTGTGATCTACATCAGCTGAAGCTGTTTGGAAAGTTTCGAGTGCATCTGTGATCTGTGTAATTCTTCCTCTCCTCAATCAGGCGTGAACTGCGTCATCATTAGAGTTTAATGTGATCTCATGTTGCGTTAAATGACATCAAACGACTATTCGACAACAAAAATGGTTGTTGATAACGTCGACTAATCGTTTCACTCTATACGTAACAGATCCGTCTTTTGGTGACGCCGTGAGAGTTAAACATTTGAGTGAGTGTGGCGCGCTATGGAGGCTAATCGCATATTCCAGTTTTAGGACTGCTTTTTCCCTGATTTTACTCTACTAATAAAGAGTAAAGACACGGATCGTGTCGCAAAAATGAAAGTAAAGAGAAAAAGGTGAGAGGTTTTCCATAATTTGCTGAGGGCTTGTGTTTGCCACCGGACACGAACATGCAGAAAGGTAAAAGTTCCCAGACTAGCTCAAAAGGATATTTATTGACAAAATATTATAGAAGTACATGAATATAGTATACGAGTTAGAATCCCAGGGTGTGCTGCGTGACTCCAGTCAGGTCTCCTAAGCAACCAAATTGGCCCGGTTGCTAGGGAGGGTAGAGTCACATGGGGTAACCTCCTCGTGGTCACTATAATGTGGTTCTCGCTCTCGGTGGGGCATGTGGTGAGTTGTGCATGGATGCCGCGGAGAATAGCGTGAAGCCTCCACACGCGCTACGTCTCCGCGGTAACGCGCTCAACAAGCCACGTGATAAGATGCGTGGATTAATGGTCTCAGACGCGGAGGCAACTGATAGTCACTATGCCACCACGAGGACTTAAAAGCGGCATTCCAAATTAGGGAGAAAAAAGAAAATAGTATATGAGAATATACTGATGTATTCAAGTTTAGATAAGCTAGTAATCTATTTCCCTAAAGTCGTGTAGAAAAATAAAAGTAAGGTACAATACTAGTTAAACCATCATAATAAAATCATGAAGATACACTAAACAAGCCGTCACATACTCAACCCATTCTACCGGTACGGTTGAGTACGGTTTTACAGTTTATAATCATGCCGTGCTCAGAACTGTTCGGCCCCATGGTGGAAAAGCGCCATATGTTTCATTGTATGTTAAAGAGCAGCTTGAACATTCAACACACACAGAGCTGTATGAGGTTACAGCACCCTCTGCTGTCTGTTACCTATATGAGGATTCAGCGCGGTGACCAACATCAGCGATTCATTCATCAGTTTGTTGATTCTCTCAATGTTCGCTTCAATTCCAACAACACAGTTATTAGAGAACGACACGGACGCGTCGCCCAGCAGCCGGGCAGAGTTCAAAACATTCTTAATCTGCCAGAGAAACACAAAAATAATGTTCAAATCATGAAAACATTCCTTGATGTACCAACTAACGCTGGGTAATAAATAATAATAATAAAATATTCACAATATATTTGCATTAATTTCAATTTGCAGAAATTTCACAATAGTTTTAATGTGTTTGCTTATGTGAGAAATTTAGCAAAATATTGTACTGTTATAAATTATTAAATATTCTTATGATAATTTTGTGAGACACAATATGAAAATCATCCCAGATTTTTAGTTCTATTATTAAGTTATTTCTTATTTCTTCTTATTTCTTACAGCTGAGAGTCGGTTGACACAAATAAACACTTCATCTAAAGTGTGCGGGCTGATTCTGTTCTTATGCATCACTTTTCACCACAAAAGCAAAAGTGAATCATTTTTAAACACAATAACTCACAATCATTGGCTTGAAAACATTGAGTTCAAAGTGTCCATTACTTCCTCCGACAGTCACGGCCACATGATTCCCCATCACCTGAGCAGCCACCATAGTTATGGCCTCACACTGCGTGGGGTTCACCTTACCTGACACACACACACACACACACACACACACAGCAATGAGAGAGGAAACACTGTATAGAGTGTGTTCAGTTTCTATTTCTGATTAAACTGAACACACATAAATGAGCTGCTCAGTGCCAGTGTTTCCCATTAATTACCTAGACTGTGGCGGACCAATCACTAATCTGTATTGTTTGCTCCTCCTTTGTTTTAATTTAAACAATTTAATTAGATTTTTATTCTTCTCATGCACTTATCACTGTCTTATCACTCACTATCACAGGGATTTAATTCATTCCAGTTTCTAAACTCTCTGAATTCAGACAATTTATTTACACAAGTCTGTACATTGCACTTTATTAAACTTATATACACATAATACAAATATAAATACACACAGCCTTGGACATTGCACAGTATAGAAAAGAATGGGAGTTAATCCCTGAATTCAAGGGGTGTCTGAAGCCCTATGTGGGGAATGACACAAGGGCTTACTCTCTTTACAGTCCCCGACTGAAAACGGAACTTCTTGTGGTTTGTTACCGTCTTGATTAAACAGACGGAAGAGAAGACAGACAGACAGACAGAAGAGAAGACAGACAGACAGACAGACAGGAGAGAGAGAGACAGACAGACAGACAGACAGAAGAGAAGACAGACAGACAAGACAGACAGACGAGAGAGAGACAGACAGACAGAAGAGAAGACAGACAGACAGAAGACAGACAGACAGACAGAAGAAAAGACAGACAGACAGACAGACAGACAGACAGAAGAGAAGACAGACAAACAGACAGAAGAGAAGACAGACAGACAGACAGAAGAGCAGACAGACAGACAGAAGAGAAGACAGACAGACAGAAGGGAAGACAGACAGACAGAAGGGAAGACAGACAGACAGACAAAGAAGACACAGACAAGCAGACAGAAGAGAAGACAGACAGACATACAGAATAGAAGACAGACAGACACACAGAAGAGAAGACAGACAGACAGAAGAGAAGACAGACAGACAGAAGGGAAGACAGACAGACAGACAGACGAGAAGACAGACAGACGAGAAGACAGACAGACAGACAGGCAGAAAAGAAGACAGACACACAGGCAGAAGAGAAGACAGACAGACAGACAGAAGAGAAGACAGACGAGAAGACAGACAGAAGAGAAGACAGACGAGAAGACAGACAGACAGAAAAGAAGACAGACACACAGACAGAAAAGACAACAGACACACAGGCAGAAAAGAAGACAGACACACAGGCAGAAAAGAAGACAGACAGAAAAGAAGACAGACAGACAGGCAGAAAAGAAGACAGACACACAGGCAGAAAAGAAGACAGACACACAGGCAGAAAAGAAGACAGACAGACAGAAGACAAGACAGACACACAGACAGAAGGGAAGACAGACACACAGACAGACAGAAGGGAAGACAGACACACAGACAGACAGAAGGGAAGACAGACACACAGACAGACAGAAGGGAAGACAGACACACAGATTCTGATTGGCTACCTGCAGTGTGGCTCACCTGGCATGATACTGGATCCAGGTTCGTTCTCAGGCAGGATCAGCTCACCGAGACCGGATCGAGGTCCAGATCCAAGGAAGCGGATGTCGTTGGCGATCTTCATCATGCTCACAGCGACAGTGTTCAGAGCGCCGCTCAACTCCACCAGAGCATCATGGGCCGCCAGAGCCTCAAACTTATTGGGTGCAGTCACGAACGGCAGACCTGAAAATGACCACAGGAGGCGCTAATGAGCAGGAACTCAGTCAGTTACAGTGGCATTTTTGGAATTATTAGGCTGTGTCCCCATTTGTATACTTCTTAAAAGTATGTACTTCATTGGTGAAGGAAAAAGGCATACTCTTTGGAGTTCAGTAAGACAGCGCACTAGTTTCAGACATACTAATAAAGTCATAAAATTGTGTCATGATACCACAGACTCTCGTGTTGTATACAGTCTGTGTTTGCATGAGCTAAATTCACACATGGAGCTACACTTCTAAACCAATGGAAAAGAAAAGAATCATCCAGGCACCTTGTAAATTCTATTTTCAACATATTTGATTTCCAGATGCACTTTTTTATATATTCTTAGCTATAATATTTAGGATGGAGAGTATGTGAACATGCAGAGACAATGGCAGTAATTTATTTACATTGTTGCATGTGTCATTATTAAACAAACAAACAAAAAAATGACAAGCATATTGACAATGATTCATGTGTGTGTGTGTGTGTGTGTGTGTGTGTGTGTGTGTGTGTGTGTGTGTGTGTGTGTGTACCTGTGAGTGCCGATACTTTATCAGCCACTTTCTCAGCGAATCCAATGCGTGTGTTCAGTCCAGTGCCCACTGCCGTGCCACCTGCTGCCAGTTCATACACACGTGGCATCGCAGCTTTCACCCTCGCAATACTGTATTTCACCTGCTGAACATAACCACCAAACTCCTGAAAACACACACACACACACACACACACACACACACACACAGAAGAGAATGGATATTTGAACTCAAATCACCTGAATTATTTGCATGATCTTGATTAATCACATGACATTCACCCACTGGATACGCGTTTGGAGTGAACAGACCCTCAGGCAGAGGTCTTGCTCTCTTATCAGTAACATCAAATTGGAAAAGCGTATCTCAAAATAACTTCTATCCACTTTTCATTTTATTTACATATTTCAATGAACAGATATCGTATGCTCAAATTTCCAGCTCTCTCTGCGTCTGGTCCAGAGTCGTATGCGTGTGGAGTTTCACCTGTCCGAGCGAGAGCGGCACAGCGTCCTGTGTGTGTGTGCGGCCGATCTTAATGATGTCTTTGAACTCTTCAGCTTTAGCAGCGAGTGCATCGTGCAGCGTCTGAAGACCCGGAAGAAGAACCTCGTGAACTTCTGTAGCTGCAGCGATGTGCATGGCGGTAGGGAACGTGTCATTGGAACTCTAAAACAAACAACACAAGAGAACAAAAATCAGTGACATCATCACATGCAACAAAAGTTTGATTAGTCATTTGAAAACACAGAGTGGGATGTGTGTGTTGTGTCACCTGGCTCTTGTTGACGTGGTCATTGGGGTGAACGGGGTCTTTGCTGCCTAGTTTTCCTCCCAGTATCTCGATGGCTCTGTTGCTGATCACTTCATTCACGTTCATGTTGGTTTGAGTTCCGGATCCCGTTTGCCAAACCACCAGTGGAAAATGATCGTCCAGTTTCCCAGCAGCCACCTGAAACACAACACACACCAGACACCAGACACGCACCGCAGTCAAACACGCATACACCTCATCTGACTGAAATCAAAATGATGCATTTTGAAAAATAATAAGGAATAAATGAGTGAACCTCGTGAAGCATTTCAAGCACCATAATGTTTTTTGACTTTTTACTTTCAAGTAATTCTGTAATTCTCATGAAACCTGTCAAGAAAATGTCCTGCTCATATTTGGCCCCAAATATATTCTTTATTTGTTTCTTTTCTTTTAATAGTAAATAGGACCATTTTCTTGACCGGTTTTATGAGAACAACTCAAATCTAACTGATGATTCTCACTGTCTCACTGTCAGTGCTGGGTAGTAACAGATTATATGTAATCTGGATTGTGTAATCAGATTACAACCCCCCCCAAGTACGTGTAATTGGATTAAATTACATTTTAAAATACTCGTTATCGGACTACAGTTACTTTTTTATAGATTACATGATTACATATTAACAAGGCAATGGCAGTAAATTTGGAATGCCCAATTCCCAGTGCGGTTTTTTTTAAATCCTTGTGGTGGTGTAGTGATTCGCCTCAATCCGGGTGGTGGAGGACGGATCTCAGTTGCCTCCGCGTCTGAGACCGTCAATCTGCGCATTTTATCACGTGACTTGTTGAGTGCGTTACCGCGGAGACGTAGTGCGTGTGGAGGCTTCACGCTATTCTCCGCGGCATCAACGCACAACTCACCACACGCCCCACTGAGAGCGAGAACCACATTATAGTGACCACGAGGAGGTTACCCCATGTGACTCTACCCTCCCTAGCAACCGGGCCAATTTGGTTGCTTAGGAGACCTGGCTGGAGTCACTCAGCACGCCCTGGATTCGAACTCATGACTCCAGATGTGATAATCAGCATCAATATTCGCTGAGATACCCAGGCCCCCTGTTATTCCTAGATTTAATGTTTATGTCATTTATGTAATGTTTAATGCATTTTTTTTTTTAATTTCATAAGGAGCTCTTTTTGATAGTAATGAGGAATGGAATACATTTTCTTCCTATTTGAACTTTTATGTTAAAATGATTATGCTACTCAAATGCATGTGACGTAAAATAAAATTAGATTGCAAGTAATCCAGAAGTAATCGGATTACCCAAATGTAATCTACGAGATTATGTTGCTGATTGCATTTTTGTCATGTCATTTGTTATCAGTACCGGATTACAATTCAGAAGTAATCCGCCAAGCACTGGTCACCGTTTACTGTTACAGAAAAAGAAAAAAAAAGCTTATATTACCATATATATTTTTATTTTAAATCATAGAAATTATTACAAATATATATATATAATTTTAAAAGCATAAAATTTAGTGGGGGTCTGGGTATCTCAGCGAGTATTGACACTGACTATCACACCTGGAGTTGCGAGTTTGAATCCAGGTCATGCTGAGTGACTCCAGTCAGGTCTCCTAAGCAACCAAATTGGCCCGGTTGCTAGGGAGGGTAGAGTCACATGGGGTAACCTCCTCGTGGTCACTATAATGTGGTTCTCGCTCTCAGTGGAGCGTGTGGTGAGTTGTGCGTGGATGACGTGGAGAATAGCGTGAAGCCTCCACACACGCTATGTCTCCGTGGTTACACACCCAACAAGCCACGTGATAAGATGCGTGGATTGACGGTCTCAGACGCGGAGGCAACTGAGATTTGTCCTCCGCCACCCGGATTGAGGCGAGTCACTACACCACCACGAGGACTTAGAGCGCATTGGGAATTGGGCATTCCAAATTGGGGAGAAAACGGGAGAAAATAAAAAAAAAAAGCATAAAAATGAATGACAGTACAACAAATACTTCCAGAATGTATAAATACTTTAAGATGTAAATTACTTTTTAAACTACCATCTTGAGAAACTGGGGAATTAAAAATGTTCATAAGCCTCAGAGACCCAGCGTAACAGAATTGCTAAAAGTAATTAAATACTGTATATAATATTTGATTATAAAATATAAATATACGTTCTTCCAAAATTCACCCCAAAACATAACATGCAGTGGCTCCCTAAAACCAGCATACATCAATGCTTGGGTCACTGAGGACCTCTTGAATTAGATAAATCACCTCATCTGCAGCTTTCACGATGGCGTCAGCGACCTTTGGGTCCAAACCGTAATCTTTATTCACTTCTGCAGCAGCTTTCTTCAGGATACCAAAGGCTTTTATCACCTGAACCTACAGAACAAAGATATTTTCACATAAAAATGCAATACTCATAAAAACACTAACACAAATAACACATCATTAAAGGCCTGTATTTAAAGGGATAGTCATCACTCATCATTTACTCACCCTCATGCCATCCCAGATGTGTTTGACTTTCTTCTGCAGAACACAAATGAAGATTTTTAGAAGAATATTTCAGCTCTGTAGGTCCAAACAATGGAAGTGAACTGCTGACAGAACTTTGAAACTCCAAAAAGCACATAAAGGCAGCATAAAAGTATTCTATTTAATCTCTAGTGGTTTAATCCATGTCTTCAGAAGTGATATGATAGGTGTGGGTGAGAAACAGATCAATATTAAAGTCCTTTTTTACTATAAATCTCCACTTTCACTTTCAAATTCTTTTTCTTTTTTATCTTGGCAATTCGCCTTCTTTGTGCATATTGCCACTTACAGGGAATGTATAGTATAAAAGGACTTAAATATTGATTTGTTCCTCACTCACACCTAACATATCTCTTCAGAAGACATGGATTAAACCACTGGATTACTTCTATGCTGCCTTTATGTGCTTTTTGGAGCTTCAAAGTTCTTTCACTTGCATTGTATGGACCTACAGAGCTGAAATATTCTTCAAAAAATCTTCATTTGTGTTCTGCAGAAGAAAGAAAGTCAAACACATCTGGGACAGCATGAGGGTGAGTAAATGATGAGAGAATTTTCTCTTTTTTTCATTTAATATCTCACTGGCATTCTCTCTGTCACTCCTCCGATCTTGAAGTTCATGGTGGATCTGACAGTTTGAGCTCCATAATATTTATCAGAAGGAACTTTGAGTTCCCCAAATGTGTCTCTCTCGATCCGGTACGACTCTGAACTGGCCTGCAATAACACAAACACACATCCATCACGTTATATTATTATAACTCATTATAATGAGACAAATAATACTGTAGATTTAATGAGAAATGAGCAGAAATTCAGTGTCAATCACTGTAAATCACACTTATAGACTCACTGTGTTTGTAAGCGGTAATTGATGCAAATACACATTATAAAGATTATGACACACTCATGAATTATATATCGGACACGTTTGATGTTTAAGTGTTTTTAGGAGTTTCACACATGAAGGTCATCCACCGGCCTGCCAATGCAGCACACAACACACTCAACACCGCAAAAACAGCGTGATTTTACCATTCTGTGCTGGTTGTGCAGCACGCCAGCCGCTGGGCTGATGGTCCGGGCGGTGATGGATCTCTGAACGGCCCAGAGCTTCCACAGATTCGCGTTGAAGCGCTCCAGGTTCCGAACGGAGCGATACATGGCGACCGGGGGGCGGAACTGACGCTCACCAATCAGAAGCGAGAGACGGAGGGGGCGGAACTGATGTCCACCAACCAGAACCGAGAGTCAGAGGGGCGGACACTAATGACTGAAACACTACTTGCCTGTTGTTGCAGGGACACTATAAGCCCTTTTCACATGACGTCAGGCAACTTCCGTTCGGTGCATGTCTACTTCCGCCATCATAGCGATAAAGGCTACAAGTTCTTCACTTAGCAGTACCTATTTGATTATGAAGGTAAGTGTTGTTGTATTTCACGGCCCCTAACCACATCCTCCACAGTTTTAGCAATAAATTAGTTAATATGCGTAATTATAAAAATGTTATATCCTTTCTTATATGCTAAAATGAGAACTTTCCTGAACCATGGAAAAAAAAACAACAACATAATTTATATGTAAAAAATATATTTATTTTAATAATTTGTTCGATTATTTGTCTTCTTTATCTTATTTATGTATACATTTTGGATGGTTTATACATTTATATATATATATATATATATATATATATATATATATATATATATATAATATATAATTTTTATTTATTTATTTTTTCTTCACCTGTACTTGTCTTTATGATTGTATTCATACATTGTTTGATCTTATTGAACAAATATATAGAAAAAACTCCACAGTTTTACCACCACTTGTGGCCTTTTCAGACGGTCTCTTACCACACCCTCCACAGTATTAGCACATTTTAGCACAATGTGTGGACTTTTCAGATGGTCCCTTACCCAACTTAGGCAAATTTTCCAACTTATATCAATGTTAAATTGGCGATCTGGAACAATTTCACCGTGACACCATCTGACCTTAAATACAGGACAAATCGTGCCTTAATTTGGTGGACTCTAAATTGGCCCTGTGCCATTTGGGTCTGTGCTCTCTTACCAGTGCCCACCTGAAATAAGTTGGGATATTATAATTTTTTTTAATTATAATTTATTTTTAATCCTCTTTTCTCCCAATTTGGAATGCCCAATTCCACTACTTAGTAGGTCCCCATGGTGGCGCAGTTACTCACCTCAATCCGGGTGGAGTAGCCTCCACTTCTGAGACCGTAAATCCGCGCATCTTATCACGTGACTCGTTGTGCATGACACCGCGGAGACTCGCAGCATGTGGAGGCTCATGCTACTCTCCGCGATCCACGCACAACTTACCACACACCCCATTGAGAGCGAGAACCACTAATCGCAACCACGAGGAGGTTACCCCATGTGACTCTACCCTCCCTAGCAACCAGGCCAATTTGGTTGCTTAGGAGACCTGGCTGGAGTCACTCAGCACGCCCTGGATTCGAACTCGTGACTCCAGGGGTGGTAGTCAGCGTCTTTACTCACTGAGCTAAGTAGAGATATTATTAAACACCCTGGTGCCCCTGAGTTTCCTCAGTTGCCTGTTGATGGTTACAACTTTAAATTTCCAATATATTTAGAGCCTAACTACGAGCAACAATGCCACTTGGAGAACCTAAAGGTGTCACGGGAGATCTCCACTGCTATTGAGGCAAAAACTCAACTGCAGTCAAAATGCCGGCTGTGGACCCGGGTACGCAAACCCCGACATACAGCGAGCAGATTCCGTGAAATATGCCATGTTCGCGGGGAGTCTTCCGCCAAAGCCTTGGCAGCCCCCATTCTGAGAGGAACTCCTCAGAAAGGCACTATGAAAAGAGGGTTGGATCTGGAGCCTGAGATACTGAGGCAATATTCAGATTTTTGTGATGTCTCTGTGACACAATGTGGGATCATCATCCACCCTGATGCACCTTACCTTGCAGCCAAACTGCGATGAGAGTTGTATGTAAATATTTATAGCCTATGTACAGACATACAAATTTAGAAAAGGCTTGTGATGTGTTTTACATTTCACTCTTTATTACTGGATGCTGTCTGTTGGTGAGCTTGACAGTAATTATTGACTTTTATGAGGTGAAGAGACTAATACAATTAAATGAAGTTTACAATGTAATATCTGTGGAGGTTCTCAGTCATCTAAGTCATGTTCATATCTTGTGGTAGTATTCACAGTAACTGGTCTTTCTGTGAAAAGATGTGAATAATTTTGATCCTCATCCATGACTGGTGGGGATGTCTGACCTTTTTAACCTCTTAAGTGTGCCACCCCAGAGAGACATCCCCACCAGTCAGTAGAACTGCAGAAGGTTCTTGGATGAGCAGCGAAACTTCAAGTCTTGTCACAGCAAGTCCAGCTGCTCTGAATCCTACTACACTACAGTTACAATGTAATTCACTGCCACATTTTTTCTGCAAGACAGAAAAAGCTGTTACTCATTTTTTATAATACTAACCAGGAGAAGGATTGCAGGCATAGTCATGATCTTTTGCCACTGCACCTACCGGCAATGCCTCCTCTGTGCTGTAGAGTAGGCAGGTAGAGTGACAATCAGCATGAAAGGAGTGCTAAAGTGGGCGGGGTTAAGTGGCCCGGACGCTGTCTCTGATTGGTTAGATTAGATGGGTTTAAATTATTATTTTTCTCATTTTAAAGGGATAGTTCACCCAAGAATGCAAATTCTGTCATCATTTACTCACCCTCATGTCATCCCAGATGTGTTTGACTTTCTGTTTTCTGCAGAACACAAATGAAGATTTTTAGAAGAATATTTCAGCTCTGTAGGTCCATACAATGCAAGTGAATGGTGACCAGAACTTTAAAGGCTGCGTCCTCCAGAGGTCGCATCTGGAAATCTTTTTTATTTATTTATTATTATTATTATTATTATTATTTTCATTTTTCTCCCAATTTGGAATGCCCAATTCCCAGTGTGCTTATAAGTCCTCGTGGTCGCGTAGTGGTTCGCCTCAGTCCAGGTGGCGGAGGACAAATCCCAGTTGCCTCCGCATCTGAGACCGTCAATCCGCGCATCTTATCACGTGGCTTGTTGAGCGCGTTGCCACGGAGACATAGCACGTGTGGAGGCTTCACGCCATCCACCGCGGCAACCATGCTCAACTCACCATGCGCCCCACCAAGAACGAACCACATTATAGCGACCACGAGGAGGTTACCCATGTGACTCTACCCTCCCTAGCAACCGGGCCAATTTGGTTGCTTAGGAGACCTGGCTGGAGT
>NC_059379.1:637500-665000 GCF_019703515.2 Myxocyprinus asiaticus | reverse complement strand
GCCTGTTTTTTGTGCTGGTATAGTGCTCAACAGGCCAAAAGACCACTGGAGTCTCCCTCAATGCAGAACTCCGGAAGCTTCTTGTGATGTTTTAATGTGTTACATCATTTCTGCTGTGTTCTGCTCAATTATTGTGATTGTAGCTGTTTGTTATGTTTGATATGAGCCTGTCACAAGAGGAACAGTTCTGTAAGTCTTCAGGGGTGCAATAAGGGTGCATCTGTCAGTAAGAACACTTGGACATATCTGAATGAAGCCAAAACGGTTTCAAACCCTGTTGAAAATGATGCTTTGAGATGCAGAGTGAATATGTCTCACTGCAAAAGCATTTAAACACAATCCACAGTGGCTGAAACCCAAAAGAATCACAATTAAAAACCAACAACTCATGTGGCACCACATCAAAGATCATTATGTGCTTTCCTAAATCGACATTTCCTATTCGTTTGAGTAATCATTCATTTTCCTTATTGCAAGTAAATTGTGTAGGCCCTATTTGTCAGTTATATCACCTCCTAATTGAAACCTACCCATGATCAATAGCGGCTAACGACTCTGATAAGAAGTTATCAGTCTTTGTAACCTTCTCTATCAAATGACGAAATTATACAAAGAGCAAAACAGCTGCTGAAAACAACACTATGAAGTTTCAGTGAAACTGCATTTCTGCTCTCTTAGTAATGAGGAAAAGGGGAAAGTTCGTAGATATTGATGTCGTTAATCAAACAGCCCAAGAATTCTCTATTTATTCCAACAAGATAAAAACGTCGATGCTTTTCATGATCATTAAGAGGCTTCTCCAATAGTTCACTTCCAAAGCTTCGTTTACAGTGGAAAATGCATGCTCGGTCAGATTCATTTGGACATGTTTGCAGCACATGTGCTTGTATCGGCGCCAGGAGTGTGACAGCGGATCAATGCACATCAATGATTGTCAAAGCTCAAATATTAGCCGTTCCTAGATCAGTCTTTCATGTATGAATGGTTTAATCTCTCCCTCTGACAAATGCAAAAGTGATATTAGTCTTAGACGTATCTGTGACAGATCTGTACAGCACTTTAATCAATCTGTGAAACACACGAATGAGTGGATCAATCTGGAAACCGTTTGGAGGGTCGAGATGACATGAACTCTGACCTCAACTGATGTAAACCAGCGGCTTCAGTTAAACATGCTTTTCTGCAGATACTTTTCGTGCGACTTTGACATTGGCAAATGAAATCATGTTTTAAATAGTGTTTTCTGACAGTAATAAAGACTTTGCATCATTGGCCTATACAGGAAAAAGGTCAAATGTTCTGGACTGGGCAACTGTCCATATGATTGTCTATATGATTGTTATGTTACTGTTCTTTATTGTGAAGCGTCCTTGCGTCCTATATAAATTAAACATATTATTATTATTATTATTATTATTATTATTATTAACGGTGGACGTATAATACTTTCCATTAAAAGGAATATTCCGGGTTCAATCGACATCATTTGTGTCATAATGTTGATCACCACAAAAATTTATGTAGTCTCGTCCCTCCTTCCAGTGAGACACTTACAATGGAAGTCAATGGGGTCCATTTTTGGAGGTTTTAATGTCAGAAATGTGATGTTTATAATTTTATAAAAGCACTTACATTAATTCTTCTGTTAAAACGTGTGTATTATTTGAGCTGTAAAGTTGTTTAAATGGTCGTTTTAGGGTTTTAGAGTGTACAGCATTATGTCGTCATGACAACGAAGTTGTAAAATTGTCTCTAACTTTCCACAGATGTGGTTAGTATGTGATTTTATCACAGTAAAATCATGTTAACACACATATTGTTTATGTCTTGTGTCTATACTTTTGAAACAGTGAGTATTTTAATGTTTACAGATTGACCCCATTGACTTCCATTGTAAGTGTCTCACTGGAACACACATTTAAAGAAAAGGAGGGACGAGTCGAAATGAACTTTGGTGGTAATCAACATTATGCTGCACAAATGCTGTCGAATGAACCCGACATATTCCTGTAATTCTCATAAAGTGCATTGATTATAAATTAAAGGCGATGCATTTACGAATATGTAGTCTCATATAGATTTAATGTAGTCTAAATAGGCAAATAGGCTACAGTATGACGACTGTTTGGTCTACGTTACATGTGATATAGCACAAAAAAAAGCCTTTATATTGCTTATTATTTTAGTGTACTTTACTGTTAGTTCGGCCCAAAAATCAAACACCCAACATGTAATATTAGCCATAACATAAACTAACTAATTATGCTAAATTATGTTAAAATGAATGATGCCATTAAATGCGTGAGAGCGCATTATAAGGGTCTTGTTTGACTGAAATGAGAATGTTTTGAAATCATATCCAGCACATGCACAGCTTTCCAGGTGCATCCTGACTTTCTCCTGGTTTCTCCTTCATCTTCATCTCATTCTTCTCAGAGAGCCAATCAGAGCGCGTGTACCTGCAGGAAGTTTGACCCGTTATTCTCCTCCCTCACTAATAACCTCCTGCTTTACTCATCGCGCAGCCCGACAAACCACATGGAACCAGGAGCTGCAGTACAGGAACACTGACACCGGTTTACTCAGCAGAAGTTCGTCTTCATCTCCAGTCATGCAGTTCCAGCACTCTCTGTACGCCCCGACCCCCGTGCAGCCGGTTCACCCGACACCCTTCTACATCGAGGACATTCTGGGCAGAAACACGTCCACGTCCAGTCCCGTGGTACCGACACCGACTCTACCATCTCACAACTCGTGTTTCACCAGTTTGATACCCTCATACCGGACCCCGATCTACGAGCCCACGCCGATCCACCCGGTTCTGTCCCCGCACGCCCTCACGGCCACGTACGCGTCCGTATACCCGTTCCAGCGCTCCATGGGAGACTTTACCCACGCACTGATCCGACACGACCCACTGGGTGAGACCTTTAAACATTTCTATAGTCTAAAAAAAACATATAAAACCTCCTTTCGATATTCAATTAATTTTTTTAATGCTTTAAAAATATGACAATCCATTAGAAACTGTGAAAAATACGCATGCACTGCAGATCGGGCTTGATTGGCAGAATTTATGTTCTTTGCTGAAAGGGGCTATCTGGTGGTACAAACCATATAAGACTATAGGTGCAACTAGGCTGAAAGCTTTTATCCTATGTTGTGAATTCATGACTAACTTGTGCATTTGTGTCAATAAACCCCGATCTACTGTACATTTCATGAGGTTTGGCGGAAAAAGCGCCGCTATATATATAGGCTATACATGAGGTCTGTTTACCAACAGATCATGTGGTTAATAATATCAACCAGACTGACCTAAAGAGGAAGCATGTCTTTATTTCGAAACTGTAGTTTAAAGCACATTATAAATGCATGAGACTAGTACTTAAAAGGAGCGCAGTGGAATAATTCATTGAGAAGCGGTTGATATTTGGGCATGTGTTTAAAATACCCCTGTGTGGTTAAAAATGCCCTCTTGAGATGCTGTGTTAACACCAGTGCTGGTCTGTGCTCAGCAAGCCCTGGCCCTTTCCGTTCATGCCGGAAATCTTGAGCTCTCGATAGGAGTCAATGTGCTTTCAGAAGCTGTGAGATGTTTTCCTGGAGCAGGACTCGTGCACACTGCTGATTATTTTATCCACATCCTCAATACACACATATTCAGGAAACACTCGACTTCTGATAGCCGAACAGATTGTTCGTTTCCTTTCATTGGGCGGAACCTTTTTAACAGCTAAAACTACCAAAACACCTCACGGGACATGAAGTGCAAATAAATAAATAGCTTACATTTATATATGACAAAACAATTTTATATGTCAGCTTTTTCAGCCAAGACAAATGGCATATTCCTCCAATAGCCTATACAGTCATGATGATTATCAGAGGTCATCACATAGATAATTAGGATATTTTGTAGGCTAACAAATAGGATCTTTTCTTGTTTTGTTTGTTTGTTTGTTTTGTTAAGCTCAATCGACAGCATTTGTGTCATAATGTTGATTACCACATAAATTAAAGTCGACTCGTCCCTCCTTTTCTTTAAATGCGTGTTCCAGTGAGACACTTACAATGGAAGTCAATGGGGTCAATAATCTGTAAACATTAAAATACTCACTGTTTCAAAAGTATAGACACAAGACATAAACAATATGTGTGTTAACATGATTTTACTGTCATAAAATCACTCACTAACCACATCTGTGGAAAGTTAGAGACAATTTTACAACTTCGTTGCCATGACGACGTAACGCGATACAAATTAAAACGTAAAAACGATTATACATATATATATAAAGTGAAAATGACGATTTAATCAACTTTACAGCTCAATTAATCCACAAGTTTTAACAGGAGAATTAATGTAAGTGCTTTTATCAAATTATAAACATCACATTTCTGACATTAAACCTCCAAAAATTGACCCCATTGACTTCCATTGTAAGTGTCTCACTGGAACACACATTTTTATTTAAGGAGGGACGGATAGAATTTTTTTTTTTTTTTTTTTTTTGTGGGAATCAACATTATGTCATGCTGTCGATTGAACTCAACTTGTATTTAACCAGGAATATTTCTTACATTTTTCTTTAATTTTTTATCTTTAATATATAAATTATATAGTATAATACGATATAACCTACATTATATATATATATATATAGATAGATAGATAGATAGATAGATAGATAGATAGATAGATATAATTTCCACAGCGTTTGAATTGCATTTTTGAAAGGGGAAAATCGCAGTTTCCTATGTGTTTTGTGAGTGGATTGGACGGATGTTCGCCCCATTCACCAGATTAACCAACAGGAAACACATTGACGGAAATTTTGCCATAGTCCTCCTGCTCATAAAGTAAAACTTTCAACGGATGTGAACGCTGACAGACAGTCCCAAAGAGATTCCGTCCGCACATACAAATCAAACACACTTTTAACAGCAATCTGCACTGTCAACATGTTTCAGCTAATGCAAATAAAGTGTGCGTCACGTGGTGACATCTACAGATTTTATTCATGTCAAAATATGTTTTAATGAGACAAAATCAACCTGACTACATACCAACAACAAAACAGCACATTTCACTTCCATGTGATAAAACTAAACATTTAAATGTCAATTCTTGCACACGTTTGCATCTTTTTTCTTCAGGTAAACCTCTCTTGTGGACTCCGTTCATTCAGCGTCCTCTTCATAAGAGAAAAGGGGGACAGGTTCGGTTCTCTAATGATCAGACCATCGAGCTGGAGAAGAAGTTTGAGACGCAGAAGTATTTGTCTCCTCCAGAGAGAAAGAGACTCGCCAAGATGCTGCAGCTCAGCGAGAGACAGGCGAGCACATTCTAGATTTATTAATGGATTTATTGATTATAAGATATTTATCATAATGATTTGTTTTGTTTGGATTTTCCCCCTCTGACTCCGCAGGTGAAAACGTGGTTCCAGAACCGTCGGGCGAAATGGAGGCGACTGAAACAGGTGAGAAAATCTGACACTTAAAACGAAAATGTACATTTAACATGACTTAAAAACAAAGACCTTAAGACATGATTTTCGATAAAGCTGTTCTCGGGTGGACTTTACGACATTTAAGAAATTAAGGCATATATATATATATATATATATATATAATTATTATTATTATTATTTTTCTGTAAAGCTGCTTTGAAACGATGCGCGACAAGCGCTATGCAAATAAAATAAAATGACTTGAATTAATTTGATCATTCTAATAATTATCCTATCCTGCATGGTAGCATTATTTATCCAATATAATAATCGTTATTTCTGATGGTTAATGGTTATTTCTTTAAATGGGATATTGGCATGCCTTAGCAGATAAAACAACCGAAACACAGAATATTGTAAATAAAATATAATATAATTCGAATATAGGACGGTTAACTAATTACAATAATACAAATTCTCTATCTGAAGTGCTATCAATAATAATCCTAAATAACAGTGAATTCAGATCATTTCTAATGGTTTGTTTAAATGGGCTGTAGCCTACTAAAACAAACCAAATCACATGAAATGAATTTCTTTATGCAAAATAATTGTATATGGCCTATATCAGATTTATCTGCACTTAAAGTAGGCTGTTATCTTTTTCTTAAAAAAAAATTAAAAATACAAATAAAATAATAAATGTAATAATTATCATGTCCTATATATTATCTCTAAATAATAATCCTAAATACAAAAAATAAATAATAATAATAATAATAATAATAATAATAATAATAATAAAATGGAAAATTTAATTCACATCGGTAATGAACGAAAAGCAGATATTTAAGCATTTAAAAAATACAGCTGACCTACTGAAAGCAGCATTGACACTTTCTGTTTGTGTGTAAACAGGAGAATCCTCCGAGCGGTAAGAGAGATATCGAGGACGGAGGCGAGCAGAGAAACTCGGACAGATCGAGTCCTGATGTGATGCGCAAACGCGGCGTGCTGGAGTCAGACATGTCCGATGATTCCGACCAGGAACTGGACATTGAAGAAGACACGGAATTCTCAATGAACTCACAATTATGACCTCATCATCAGCGTTGTAAATATTGTATAATACTGTACATTTGTCTACTGTAGTAGGAAATAAATTAATGGATGTGTAGATCTCGGTTTAGCGGTGAAATGTAGCAGATTATTAATTTTTGTCTGTAGAGTCTTGTCAGTGTTGTGGAAAACTGAGTGTAAATATTTTGTTTTATTCAATAAACAGTATTTTGGGGGATAACTATCAGATTACATTATATCTACCACATTTGCCTTTTCGTCTTGGCAACCTTATTTATTTTATTATAATATATAATTAAAACAAATTCTGTTTCAACAGCTTTCCATATAAAAGTACACTCAAATTGCTTAAATTAGATGTAGCCTTTTTAAATGCAGTTTCAAAACCAAACCATATGGTTTAATACTTGAATTAAAATTCATTTTGTTTACTAAGTTTTAAAAGCTTATCCTCCTTATTAATTTGAATTAAATACTTCATATTTATGCTGACTTTATTGGCCATTTTAAAGATTTAAAGATGTCATGCAATTGAAATGCATAAAACTTAAAAACAGACTGAGTGTAAATGCAGAACAAAACAAAATGATTATAGTGTATAATTGAAATACAGGCTACTCAGAGACTAAAGAATAACAAATACTGAAATGGTTTCAAAGTGCATCATTTGACCTATTAATTCAGCAAATGTTTCTATATAGAGATATTTCCATTTATCTGTGATGTGAACCGCACAATCGGGACATGATAGATGATCATTTGTTAGTGACTAATGTTATTAGGTTAGTCTTTTATCTTCTATTCATTGTAAAGAATCCTTCTGATAGAGTCATCATGTAGCAGATTATCTGTTAGTCATTAAAATCAATTAAACTGTATCACTTCCTCAATGAAACAATCATCCTTTAACAGCACTTTGAGATCTGGGTTTGGTCTGATTTCTGCAGCACAACAGCAAAGCCACAGATTCACAGCACCAACATTGCTCTTGTCTTTGACTGTTCAATCAGCAGTTTCAACTTCAAATAGGTTATCGCTTCGAACAAGACAAACAGGCTCGAGTTTGTGGTAATCATGAAGTTAATGATTGTAAAACTAAGAGGATCCTGTGCCATGAATCACTGTGTTTCTGTGAAGCTGCGAGTTCAACAGCCTCAAAACTGGTGAGAGACTTCCAAAACCAACACCATGACCATCGATTCAGCCTGAATTGAGAAATGCTTCACAAATCCTGATCAGGAAAAAAAAAAACACCATCTAAAATGGTTCCAAAGTGCCAAGTGTGTGTGTTCGGGTCAAGTCGATTAAGTAGAGTTTCCGAAAAGATCTCCACAAAGCCTTAAACTGTGCTCAGATTTGCCAGGATGCCAAAGGCTGTAATACAAAGTCAAGAGATCTCAATATGAACTCAAACATGATCCCCACAGTCATTTTTATAGCTCTTAGTGAAGGTCAACAATTGTCTCATTTCTTACTTCTCCAGAGGAATTTTATGAGAAACATCTGAAAGTTAAAGGAATGTTCCGGGTTCAATACAAGTTCAGCTCAATCAGCAGCATTTGTGTCATAATGTTGATCACCACAAAAATTAATTTTAACTCGTCCCTCCTTTTCTTTAATAAAAGCACAAATGTGTGTTCCAGTGAGACACTTACAATGGAAGTCAATGGGGTCAATTTTTGGAGGTTTAAAGGCAGAAATGTGACGCTTATAATTTTATAAAAGCACGTACATTAATTCTTCTGTTAAAACTTGTGGATTATTTGAGCTGTAAAGTTGTTTAAATCCTCTTTTTTTGTGGTGGACAGCTGTTCCGCATTAAGTCGTCATAGCAACAAACTTGTAAAATTGTCTCTAACTTTCCACAGATGCGGTTAGTAAGTGATTTTATCACAGTAAAATCATGTTAACACACATATTGTTTATGTCTTGTGTCTATACTTTTGAAACAGTGAGTATTTTAATGTTTACAGATTATTGACCCCATTGACTTCCATTGTAAGTGTCTCACTGGAACACACATTTAAAGAAAAGGAGGGAGGAGTCGAAATTAATTTATGTGCTAATCAACATTATGACACAAATGCTGTCGATTGAGCTTCACTTGTATTGAACCCAGAATATTCCTTTAACATTTGACTAGCCCCATTCACTTCCACTGTAAGTGCCTTAAAATAACCCAGATTTTTGCTTCTTTTTTTTAAAAAATAAACAATGGACATTGAAGTTGAAAACATTTTCTGTGTTAAACATTTAGCTTCAAATGATGTTGTTTGAGCTTAACTTGTATCGAATCCACAACATTCCTTTAATTCTTATTAGATAGAAACTTAAATGAAATCTCCATTTAGTCTCCTGAGCAATAACATTTTCTTCTGAGTCTGTCTCTGTCCATCCCAAAAGTTATACACCCCCTTCAGCAGCTTAATACCAATATTCATCTCACTTCCAAACTAGTTCTGTTGATCAAAGTGGTCTATCCTCAAAAAACCGACCTGTGCCATCTGGAGACAAACTATTTATGATCTTATTCTGTGTACCTCTGTGCACATGTTTAGATAAGTAATTATTTTATGGCCCAGAGTGAATCAGACGGTCAAGCAGAAAATGTGCCGCTCATTCAGACGAGCCTCTGACGGCAATATAAAAGCTCCATCTCCATGTCAATTAGGCCTAATTGAAAAGTAAATAACACACTCGAGTGAACAATAAGCCCTGAGTGATGTTTTCCTGGGCTGCCGGAGGAATCTGCCCTGCCTTTCCCTCACCTGACATGTCACCAGACGCAGCTAAAGGCCAAAAGCGCCGCTTGTTATGAAGAGTAAGTGGTCTCTTTGACAACAACTGGTCAAATATTGACCTGGCCACCGGAGAACAGATATCCCGATATCCCTGGAGGACGTCCAGTGGCTCTGATAGTTTTATTGATGACAACTCTTGCTTCATCTGATCAATTAGTGTGGCTCTTTCAGGCCTGTTAGCTATCATTAAAGTGCTGCTGTGTGCCCTGTGTCACGTTTTAAAACTCCAATCAGTCTTTTCCATGATGGCACAGAGTTCTGGGCTCTTAAGGGCTTGTTTGTTCCTTTTTCGTGCTTTGATGAAAGTGTTCAGGAAAACCTTCAGATGGCTTTTATGTGCGGCCGTGAATAAAGATTTGATGGGAGGAGAGCCACTGGCCTGATTAATTTGTCTTGTAACTAAAGGACGTAAGTGATATTTGATTACAAGTCTTCCATTAAAGATTATGGAGCAGTGATTAGCCCTTTCCAAAGCAATTAGTCTCTCTCTGGGTATCTGAGCATCTTAAGACACAACATTTAGAGTTCACTGGATGGGAACATTCAGCTGTTTCCCTTTAGATCACTGGCCCCAATAACTCCAATATCAACCGTAAGGAAATCCACACAGTGGCAGGGACGGTTCTAGACCATTTTGACTGGGGGGGCTAGTGTGGTGCCGTAACTTAAATGTCCCCTATACACATATAAAACATCATTTGCTGTTTTAATATTTGCGGACATGCAATTTTTTTTAAAGACAAGCAAAGATTCACCAAATGCAAGTTGCATGCATCATAATCAGGGGTGCATTAATGCACAGGCTTATACAGGCTGAAGCCCAGGGGCCTACAACTCCCATGGAGCCCAGCAGGAGGAGCGCGTTTAAATGCTTTCAGCGGGAGACAAGGTTGTTGACATGGTGACAGTGTGCAAACGTTAAAGTGTAGTGCTTGTTCAATGCACAGCAGTTTAATCATTATTATGTCTGTCAGTGTCTGTGCATTCCTTATAGAGCACGCTTGGTGTGCGCCTCTTATAAGAGAATGCAGTTGCTAATATTAAGCTCAGTTCTCCGTTATTGAGCACGCGTGTGCCTCTTCCTTGTGATTGGTGTGCATTAAGTATTTGATTGATAAACGGTGTTAATAAAGAGGACGTTGTGTTTGTTATCTTCCCTGTAAACTATTTAGTGCTTCTTTTGCATTTCATTTGCAAGAGATGCAGCAGGATAAACTCTGTTGTTTTCTCTCTCCCGGTGAGTTGAATGTTTGCTTTTTACTCTTGCACCTGTACTCAACAGCACGAATATTCATCTGTATATATTATTAGGTTGAAGTGCGTTGATGTGGCTTAGTGTATAAGAGCCTTTCTCACTGAAGGTAAGTCATTTATTTGGGCTTTAGTGGGGTGTTTATAAAGGGTTTATGCTTTTAAGTGTATTCATAATACATTTGCCATTGCAGGTGCGGTGTGGCCCCGTATAACACTAGCTGCTGTTTCTTCATTCCTGTTTCTTCACATCTGTTCCAACGTGCCGTTTCATCAGAGTCCTTTGTTTGTTTTGCCAAACTTATTGCACTAAATTTGTCTTGTTTCTGCATTGTATAGTGCAAAACATTAAAGACGGTGAAAAAATATATCATAGTAAATAACAAAATATGTACTGTATGTTGTTCGAGAAATGAGAACCTGACAGATATAAAAAATATTTTATAATAAATGCTTGCCAAATAAGAGCGATCTCTAACCAGTTGGGCTCAGGTGCATTCAATACAGCAGAAAATCAGATCCAGATCAGGTTTTGTGATAATAACATGGGAAATTGTGCTGTAAAAGTAACTTCATTTATAATCAACATTAAGTAGAACTGGAGCTGACATGTCCAAAGATGCAAAACTAATGCTGATCTTCTACCTTATCTCCAGATATTAGTTACTGGCTCATTATTTGTCTGACATCCGGATTCTCCTACCCGTGCTCTCTGGAGCCGACAATTTTACAGCGACATCATTAGCACAATTAAGCTAAAGAATATATGACTATATCATACAGGAATAAAACACTGAACTCAAATGGTCAACGCTTGTTGTAGCTGGAGCATTATGCTTAAAAATGCTCCTATGGGCTTTCATGAACTAGTGCTTGTAAGGGACCATCTGAAAGCACTAAAACGCCAGAGGTGTCCAAGTATTCATTTATTAATTCATTCAATTAAAATGTAAGTTATACATACAATTTAAAATCTTTAGAATGGGTACATTTTATTTTAATAAAAGTGTTTAAGACAGAACATGCAAGGTGCAATGAACACTTGGATACCATTGACGTTTTAGCACAGTGTATGAACTTTTCAGTCGGTCTCTTATGCACCATATGCAAATAATTAATAAATATTAAACTTAAATTAAACTTTACCCCGCTAAATATTATTATACAGTCATAATGCATTGATGTTTTGTTTAAATATAATTTATTTGGTCTATGATGTGGGGTCACTGTACTCCAGAATATCACTCTTACCATTGTACCACTCCAATTTAGGGGAGCCACTGAGGGGCCAAGCTTGTTGACAGGGGGGCACAACGAAATGAACATTCTAACTGACATGCAGCAAACACAGAGAGATCAGCCGTGAGCTTGAGTAGTCTCACTTCAGCAATAGTTAAATGGGTTGTGTTTGACGATCAGTTGAACTTCACAGAACTCATCGTAAGAACAGCCCAATCGTGTAGACTTGCTTTGTATAACATTTGGAAGATCAGACCCTTCCTACCTGAGCACGCTACACAACTTCTTGTCCCGGCTTTTGTTATATCTAGACTGGACTACTGCAATGCTCTTCTGGCAGGACTTCCTGCATATCCAGTCAAACCTCGGCAATCGATCCAGAACGTGGTAGCACGATTGGATTCAATAAACCCAAGAGAACACATCACGCCTCTCTTCATCGAACTGCACTGGTAGGTTTGATGTTTTGCTCTAAAATGCAAAGGAATTCATGCATTTTTAAGTTCAGCTTAAACATCCAAATACTTTTTGGGGCCACTGTATATACTGTATATATAAATTCACAATTTATTATTTTATCACTGTGTCTCACCTTCTTTTCTACTTGCACTTCTCTGAGCAGTTTGTAATTTTGTTTTATAGCTCTTTTCGTGTTATTGCCTCCTATGATGAATCGCTTCTGTTGAAGGCCTCTGTAAATTATAGACCTTATTCACAGTATTTTTAATGAGAATGAAAATGAGGCTGTGAGGGATAGACTTCATACTGTATCTCTTCAATAGTACACACATTATAAAACTGTATAAAGTACCTAGTACATCTGATTTTCCACAACTCATGCTGTCTGGAGTTTTTTGTCCACTGAATGTTTTGTTCGTGCAACGATCCCAAAACTGTTAAAACACGAGTACAACCCATTGAAGGCAATGTACTCTATGCCCGTCCCTCAAAGCCTCGTTGTCATTCTCGTCTAAAATCAAAGATGGCGCTGCTGTGAATAAGGTCACACCCTTTTTTGTGGCAATTTTTAATAACTGTAGAAGCTAAACATCAAATTATTCACTAAGAACATACTGCGGTGCAAGTGAAAACACTGGAGACCAAAAGAAGAAAAGAGGGTCCCGGTAAGAATTGGGAGACACTTCCACATTGAGAAAAAAAAAAAAAAAAAAAAAAAGCTGGATAGATTTAAATATAACTAGTATATGACAAACTTTTTTTTTATAGAAAGTCATAATGACATTTGACTGTTACTAATGCATACATTATATTGGGCTATAGGGTGCCAAAAGACAACTTGAACTGCATGAGAGGCAAAATTGTCCCCAGAAGTGAGCTAAATCTGACAAATAAATAAATAAATAAATAAAATCCCTTTGGTGACATTTGGAGAAGCCTATCTTTGGAAAAATTATTCAATGATTAAATTCAATGATTCAGCAAATGCTTTCTTTAAGGGGTAAGGTTAGGGTTGGGTTAGTCTATATAACCCTTATTATTAGCTTTTTTCATAAGCAAACGGCCTGCAGTCAGTCTGCGTGCGATCCTTTGCAGTAGAGTCTCCTCTGCTCAGTGCAAACAAAGACTTCTCGTTAATTTATCAGGCTCAGATAAATGGTGTCCATGTATTCAAGGTCAAAAGTACCACACATACACACACACACACACACACTCTCTCTCTCTCTCTCTCTCTCTCTCTCTCTCTCTCACACACACACACACAGACACACACACTCTCTCTCTCTCTCTCTCACACACACACACACACACACACACACACACACACACACACACACACACACACTCTCTCTCTCTCTCTCTCACACACACACACACACTCTCTCTTTCTCTCTCACATACACACACACACACACACACACACACACACACGCAAACACACACTCTCTCTCTCTCTCTCTCTCTCACACACACACACACACACACACACACACACACACACACACACACACTGTGTCCACATTCATCATTCACTTGGTTGAAAACTTCTGCAAACAGTCGAGCTGAACATAAAATTTGAAATCTGAAATATAAATCATTATGCACTGAAAATTTGCCCTCTGCTATAGCTCTCAATACTCATTTGAACTCACATTCAACTTAAAGGACTATTCCGGGTTCAATACAAGTTCAGCTCAATCAGCAGCATTTGTGTCATAATGTTGATTAACACAAAAATTAATTTCGACTCATCCCTCCTTTTATTTAAAAAAATCACAAATCCTAACCCACTTACAATGGAAGTCAATGGGGTCAATGTTTGGAGGTTTAAAGGCAGAAATGTGAAGCTTATAATTTTATAAAAGCACACATTAATTCTTCTGTTAAAACGTGAGCTGTAAAGTTGTTTAAATTGTCAATTGTACAGTCGTATTAGGGCTTATGTCTTTACATTGTCATGGCAACAGAGGTTGGCACACTAAAATCATGTTAACACACATATTGTTTACGTCTTGTGTCTATACTTTTGAAACAGTGAGTATTTTAATGTTTATAGATTATTGACCCCATTGACTTCCATTGTAAGAGTCTCACTGGAACACACATTTGTGCTTTTTTTAAAGAAAAGGAGGGACGACTCAAATACATTTTTATGGTAATCAACATTATGCTACATATGCTGTCGAATGAGCTTCACTTGTATTGAACCGGGATTATTTCTGTAAATACGCCGTGTGAAGATGCATCACGCCGCACTATTAGTTGTCACATGTGTCATGACTGATCACAAACAAAAGAAAGACATACAGGTATGTTGAGTTGAGTAACTGAAGACAGAACTGTCATTCTTGGTCGAACGATTTCTTTAAGGGTAAAATTAAGGAAAATTGCATTTTACTGGAGACAGAGAGAAGCAGTTCATTGTCATTTTAACAGGAAGCCAAACAAACCCATACTCTGTCCTTGTTTCAAAACTGATGCCAAGAACTCAAGTCATAAATTTTTCCGTTCTGCACAATGCACATATTGTAATGCACACAGACGGGCTGATGGAATGCCCTGTTTTAGATCACAGTGATAAACTGAATCTTATCTCAGGTGTGTGTGCATACAGTTTAGAAACATTACCAATAAACTCCAGCTCTGTGGCAGATTGAACATCAGTTCTGTATTGATCAGTGTTCAGTTTATGACAGATATCAGTGTTGATATACTGAGTTCACTGATCCAAACAACCTCAGTAAACAGACACGCTCGTAAAACGTCTGAACAGTGGGATTCAGAATACTGCAGTGTGTGTGTTCAAGCTGAGGATTTATTTGCTTTGCAGTGTGTGTGTGTGTGGATAGAGGAGTCAATATTTCTCAGACGTTTGACAGAGAAAGAGCTTTTCCTTCATTACAGACATCCTGAAAATACACTCATGAAAACAAAACTGAAAACAAAAGACTGAGACAGATAGAGAGACATAGTGAGCTGCCTAACTAGTCAGCATTTTAAAGTCAACATGACATCACAATTAAACTATCAGTACTTGTGTAATTATGTTCAGCATAATGCAATAACTTTCTCATCAACCCCCTTAAGGGGTTTCATTTCAACCCCATTAAGTCCAATCTGCTCTTATAGAATCCCGTTACTATACCTGCATTTTTCCTAAATAATTTTTACGTCTCGTTGTACGCTCGTTGAAATGAACACTAGAGGCGCAACAACAACAATGACTTTCATTCACTTTCGCACAAATCACAAATAAAACGGCAGATTATCAGTTCATAAATACTTACTTTTAGCCCTGTTTCTCAAGCAATGCTATCGTATGACATAAACACTTCTACTATAGTGCATGATTAATTTTAACGTTTGCATTACATAATCATCTACATTTACAAGCTTGTTCAAGTCCGATCAAATTAAGCAGCTGACCTGCAAAAGAAAACTCACCATGGAGGAAGTCTGCTATAGCAACTGAGAATGCAACATGCACTTGTGATGAAGATGCACAAAATTGAGTTTGCGTAGCTTTGAAGTCTTTGCGCTCTCTCATTTATATGTAAAATGTAAACTTCTCAATCAGAGATTCTCCATTTGAGAACTGTATGCGTTACATTTCAGCTAGCAAAATATTACTGTAGTCACATTTCAGAAAATAGTCTTTATTCACTCAGAGCTAATATCCTGTTTTTAGCATTCTGCACTGTCAACTCACTCACTCTCCCTCATATAAACACACATTTCCCCCCGTTTCCTCAGAGAAGATGGGATGTGCCTCAACAGAAGTGATGACAGAGTGAGAGCGAGTGTGGACTTCAAGGCTCTTGTAAGGCTGCTCGTAAGTGCTTGATTTCCCCGGCCCATAGACAATTAATCTGCATGCCTCAGGAAGTTATTCCTGCATGTATGCTTCCACAAATACTGTTATTGGGAGAGCTCATGGCTGCAAACAATGGTGGCTAATTTGTTTTGCTTCCCCTTTGGCCCATGGCGGGCTGTGAAAACACAGATGAGAATGCGAGGAAACGCTCTTAAATTAAGGCTGAAGAACGCCAGACGGCCGCTCACCACCAGATTCATCTCGATGAAGTCACTGGAGCACAGGGCAACATTTAAAATATCTCTGTCATAGGAACTGACCCACATGTGGTGAATTTAATCAAGGAAAGACAATTTAATCAAAGGTTTGTAGTGAATTAAAGCTGATGGCTGTGGATCTTATGACTTCAGCACAATTTTGAAGAATTTCTGGATTTTTCTCTTTCTTTCAAGCAGGCAGAAAAATACACTTTGAAGGAATATTCTGGGTTAAATCTACAGCATTTGTTGGAAAATGTTTATTAACACAGAAAATATTTGTGACTTGTCATTTATAAAAAAAAACAAAAAACTACCGCCTGGTGGTGCTGGAGCAGTTCGTCTCCCGGTTGCCGAAGGGGACTGCCGAGTGGGTTGAGTGGCGCATGCAGCATCTGGGGGCTGTTCTGAGATCGCTGCAATGAGCGGGGCTCACAGCAAACCCGAACAAGTGCACAACTGGGCGGGTGGAGGTACAGTATCTGTGGTTCCACTTGGGTCATGGTCAGGTGCGGCCCCAAATTGATAAAACCGCAGCGATTGCGACCTGCCCAAGACCCAAGACCAAAAAGTAGGTGAGACAGTTCCTGGGGCTGGCTGGCTATTATCGAAGGTTTGTGCCTAATTATTCGGACATCACCAGCCTGACTGACCTCACTAAAAATGGAGCTCCAGACCCGGTCCAGTGGACAGAGCTGTACCAACAAGCATTCACGGAGGAAAAAGCTGCACTTTGTGTTGGGCCGCTTCTGCATTCCCCTGATTTATCACTCCCTTTTGTTTTGCAGACAGACATATCGGACACGGGGCTAGGTGCGGTACTGTCCCAAGTGGTGGAGGGGGGAGGAACACCTGGTGCTGTACATTAGTCGGAAGCTCTCTATGAGGGAGACGAAGTACAGCATCATAGATAAGGAGTGCTTGGCCATCAAGTGGGTGGTCCTCACTCTCTGCAACTATTTATTGGGATGAGCATTCACCCTCTGTTCAGACCGTGGCCCAATCCAATGGCTCCACAGCATGAAGGATGCCAGCGGCCGGATCACCCGCTGGTATCTGGCACTCCAGCTGTTTAAGTTTGAGGTGGTCCACAGGCCAGAGTTGCAGATGGCTGTCGTGGACTTCCTCTCCAGAAAGGGAGGGGGAGGGGGGCCAGGCTGGACAGTTCCCTGGCCTAATTCAGGCAGTGGGGGTATGTGGAGGTGAAGGGTTGGTCGAGCGTTCGTCTGGGAGAGAGTGGAAGTGGTAAGGGTTTTCACCCGAGATGAATTGCTGGTAATTGCTGTTTCTTTGTTCACAGTGAGAGACGGAGGAAATAAAAGGGGCCAGACCTCAGACTGAGGGAGAGAGAACCCAGCTGAAGCTACGAGTGTGTTGACCGCTGCCAGTCCCACTGTATATAGCATATTGAGTGTTGTGTGAAGCTTTTACCATTACGCAGTCAAGCGAACGTGTTTAATGTGTGAAGAATAAAAGTACCTTTGAGTTGGATTTGCCGTATCCCACTTCCTCATTCCACGAACTTGTTAAAGGCAGTCTTACAGTTACTGGTTAGATGTCATTCACCCAAATTCCCTAGTCTTTTTTACTTTTCATCCATCCAGCTAATTCTAAAAGGTATCAGAAAATGCTCCCTTACCATTCCCGACAAACGGCTTCCTCCCCCATATTTATTCATTCTTCAGGGGACCCCATGACTCGACATTGGTTCACATCTTATCTTTCCACTACACTTCTATGTTGCAGTCTCTCCCCTCGATTGTATTCCAGCCTTTCCTTCAGAATAGGAGCGCCACAGCAGCAGCTATACAAGGACTCCCTGAGTCTTCCATCAGAATGCTGGGATGATGGTCTTCTTCGCATACAAGACATACATACGTCCCAACTTTCATTCAATCAACCAAGCTCAGCTCAAATTAAGCAACTTGTCAAAGGTACAATTTCCTACACTTCTGGTGGTGGTAGAATCATGTAATTATTTTTAAAAAAAATGCTCCACTCCCTCATACTCCTACAAGCATTGTTATCCTTTTCAAGGGTGTTGCACAACAATGCTCATCTCCCTCAAATATGTTACAAGCTTTGGTTATTATTTTCAAGAATATTGCATGACCAAACGCTTGCCCATTTCAGGGCTCAAAGGTACTGCAAGCTTGGTTACTCTTTTCAAGGGTTTTGCACAACCAATGCTCCCCTTCCCTTCATGTGTCATAAGCTCTGGTTACCTTTTTCAAGGGTATTTCACCACCAAATGCTCACCCTATTCAGGGCTCAAATACAGCACTGGTTACTCTTTTCAAGGGTATTTCACAACCAATGCCCCCTTCCCTTTATGTGTCATAGGCAGGGGTTATCCTTTTCAAGGGTATTGCACGACCAAATGCTCACCCAATTCAGGGCTCATTTTCATCAAAAATTGGTTACTCTTTTCAAGGGTATTGCACAACCAAATGTTTGCCCAATTTAGGGCTCATATACATCATAAGCTTTGGTTACTCTTGTCAAGGGTATTGCACAACCAAAATGCACGCCCAATTTAGGACTCAAATGCATCAAACATCGAAAACGAAGCTCCCCTCTCTCATATTCCTCATAAGCATTGTTATCCTTTTCAAGGGTATTGCACAAATGAATTTCAATCAGTTTGGTTTGCGTGGCCCAACTGAACGAGACATTGCAATTTTAACTCAAACAATGGTGTGTGTTTGGGTGGGATTAACTGTTCGGAAGAAGGAGGTAGTGTCTGAAAGTAACTTGTTTGAAAACAAGTTTTTTTTCTGTTCTGTCCAATTCTATTATTTTTCCAAACAGCCGCCAAAATGAACCCATTTTAATTCCGAAATGTGACGTTACTTACGTATTTCTGAATGCAACATGATATTTAATAAGGAAATACAGTATGTAGAGAATGTAGGGCAGGACTTTATTTTATCCACCAGGGATTCATTGGAGTGTGAAAAGTGGGTGTTTCATACCAGAATTTTCTGCGGATTGTGACGGCCAGCTCCCATTGATTGAGACTTAAAGGGGCTTGATGACATCACCTGAAAATAAAAGTCATTTTACAGGTGGAGCAAGTTATTAAGTAATTCAAAGAAATATTATTAAGATTAAAAAAAAATCCTTGGAATAACTTGTACTGATGTATCACTCACAATAAAACCAAGAACATCATCTCAATTTTGATATCAGGTTGACTTTAGTAGCAAATCAAATGAAAAAGGAGAAAGACTTCTGAGCGGTCAGTATCATATCTGTGTGCTTTAGGGAAGTGCAGTATGTGTAATGACTGGCGTGAAGATAAAATGCTTATGTTTTTTTTTCACACAGCGAGTGAAGGACATGTTGAGGGGAATTCAGCATGAGGAGGAGAAGAGCTGCTCCTGTGACAGGAGATACTAATCTCAGGAGTTGAAAAAACAAGGGTCACACTGTCTCTGTATGTGTGTTTGTGTGTGTGTGTAGAAAGTGTGTTGTGCCAAACGAGCTATTCATCATTCAAAATAGTTACAGTCAATCTACTGATTTGATCAAATAGTTCGCTACTCTACAATTATGAAACATAAAGTGGCTAACGATATTGAAGCTACTTAAGGTGGGCAATATCTTTTAAAATAAATAATTAGCAGACTATATTAGTTAGTTAAAAAGAGCAGTATTTATATTTATCTTTGACAACAACAAAAAAATAGCATGACAGCATCTAATTTCAAGGGATTGTTCACTCAAAAGTGAAAATATTTTTCACACCGTTATGTTCTAATTTCCTATGACTTTCTTTCTCCTTTTGAAAGGAGATGTAGGGCAGAATGATGCATCTTTTTTCCCATTCAATGAAAGTGAATGGTGACTGATGGTATCATTCTGCCCTACATCTCCTTTAGTGTTCCACAGAAGAAAGTAATTCATACAGGTTTGGAACAAATTTAGTGTGAGTAAATGATGAGAGAATTGTCATTTTGGTAAAACTATCCTTATAATACATTAACACATAAAATTACATAAATCTATACAATACCCTACTTTATATAGGCTAACTGAATCAAAAACATAATACTTGAGAGCAATATTTAACTAAATATTTTTTCACAAAAAAAAAAAATTAAAAAAAAGCAGTTAAATGCCGCTCATGAAGTCACAACTGGAAGATGATTCTAAATTAGTGAATCAGTTTATTAAAATGAATCAGACTTCAAGTAGAGCGTGTTAAATTATTGCCTCAAATCACTCAGTAAGGTTATGTTAGTTGCAACTTGTTGGAAAAATCATTTATTACGGGAACTACACTATTGTGATGCCACTGAGAAATATAGTGAAATTAAGCATCAATACTTTGAGTTAGTTACTCACCAACAATGTACAAAAGCAAGAGAAAAAGAGAAATTGAGGTGTGTGTGTGTATGTGTGTGTGAATAGGTGTTATCTAGTCTCTATGAGTGTTATTTTGTGAGGTGATAATCAGTATCATTACAGCAGCACATCACACCGTCTCTTACACTCTCTTATTTCACAATCTCGGAGTTATCATAGCTACTAAACAAACACACAGTGTGAGATACGCCTGCTCCTCATCAGCCCAACAGCGTGTGTTTGAGTAATGTGAGAAAACACCATCAGATCTAAAGACAGTTTTCCACTGCAGACAGTCAACACCATAAACGATAGATCACATAGTTCAGTTATAAGGTTCCAGATCCTTAAATAGTTCACCCAAAACTGAAATTTCTCTCATCATTTACTCACCCTCATGCCATCCCAGATGTGATTCTTTCTTTCTTCTGCTGAACACAAATGAAGATTTTTAGAAGAATATTTCAGCTCTGTAGGTCCATACAATGTAAGTG
Organism: Myxocyprinus asiaticus; assembly: GCF_019703515.2. Classification (NCBI taxonomy): domain Eukaryota; kingdom Metazoa; phylum Chordata; class Actinopteri; order Cypriniformes; family Catostomidae; genus Myxocyprinus; species Myxocyprinus asiaticus. Next base: position 643,799 of record NC_059379.1, on the reverse strand, counting down.
AATGGTGACCAGAATTTGAAGCTCCAAAAAGCACATAAAGGCAGCATAAATGTAATCCATAAGATTCCAGTGGTTTAATCCATGTCTTCAGAAGTGATATGATAGGTGTGGGTGAGAAACCAAACAATATTTAAGTCCTTTTTTTCCTATAAATTCTCCTCCCTGCCCAGTAGGTGGCATATGCATGAAGAATGTGAATCGCCAAAAACACAAGAAGTAAAAGTTGAGATTTATAGTAAAAAAGGACTTTAATATTGATCTGTTTCTCACCCACAACTATCATATCACTTCTGAAGACATGGATTAAACCACTGGAGTTGTTTGGATTACTTTTATGCTGCCTTTATGTCGCTTTTAAACCTTCAAAGTTTTGGATCCTGTTGACTTGCATTGGGACCTACAGAGCTGAAATATTCTCATCAGTGAGTCAAGAAGCGTTCAAAATTATTCAGTGAGTGAGTCATCCGATCAACTGAAATGATAAACAGGCCTGGTTCTAAAGGGGTGCTAAGCACCCTCAAATGGACGAAAAGCACCCTTAATTGAAAACAATGGCTCTTTATTGCATCTTCACGTTAACTAGAGCACCCTCACTAAATTCACAGAGATTTTGATCAGGAACCGGGCCTTCTGATAACCTAAAATTTGTCAGTAATTTTGAGTGACTCATTAAAAAGTAGGTTCTGAATAAAAACCGGTTCTTGATGTAGTTAATATTACATAATAACCACATTAACTGGGAGTGTAATGTGGAAAAGCAAAATTTGAGTGATTTCGACACAATTCCTGTATTCTCTTGCATACTGTTCTTAAATTTAGACCAGGTAAGTGTACGAGTTATCAAGTATTAATGAATGTCAGATCTGCTCTGACTGTCTCTAAACTGCTGAAGTCTGGTGTGTTTTGTTAACAGAGGCACAAAATCTGAAAGCTCTTGAAGAATCCTCAGACTGAAGGCACTTATGGCAGAGAGAGCGACAGTCGTCTGTCTGACGCTCTCTCTGCTGACCTCATGTTATTTCTGTTCTGTTTCTTATGCAACAAAGGAGGAGAAACGGCACTCTGACAGACGATGGCCTGAGGTCAAAGGACAAATGAGATGGAAACTGAAGTGCAGAAATCCTTTGACTGTTTTCGGCACAACTGCACAGGCACAATAGAATAAAACAAAACCTCAGAGCAGCAACTGACTGTGTGCATGCTGAACTCACCAAACAAAATGTACCAAATAGTACTATAGTACTTTTGTATCATGATAATACAATGCTCAATGTAGGGGAAGTTGGACAAAAAAGTAACCCACTACATCTACATATGACTTCTCTAAAGATTTTTACTAATTACTTAACCCTTAAATTCATGGGTGTTTTGCCAAACTCAGGTATTTAGCGACCCGGCACAATTATCTAACACTAATGGATCAACAAAATGCCCAGATAGTGTCAAATTTTCAAAACATTTTCAAGACAATTTGAAAATAATAGAATAGTATATATTCTAATATATTTTGATGTTTTATTTTCCATACATCAAAGAGATGATGCGACAAATCTAGAGCAGGATTCATTACTTCCTCACTGACTGTCAAACACATCTTGAGCTACACATAAGATACACATTAGATACACATATGTATTTTCACAGGTGCTTATTGAGTGTAAATAGATGCACAATTAACATAATTACAGTAGTCACACAAATGACAATAGTCTTATCATACAGTGTTCATGTGTTAAACTTGCTATAGTTTACTTCCATGTTGCTTCTTCATTAAATAACAAATCAAGTCAAACACTGAAACATCAGCGCCACACTGAGTAAGAAATAGCATGTGTAATATGTACTGTATGTGTACACACACGTGATACTGATAATTCACCAGTCACACAGAAGATCAGTGCAATATAGTTCTCATTTGTCTTGTAATAAAGAAATACATATCCTGTGATGGTAAACTTAAATATTATTAATTAACAGTTATATAAATAAAAATAAAAAAACATACGTACAATTTCTGTTACACTATTCAGAAAAGAAAGGATAATGAATATATATATATATATATATATATCCCCTTTTTCTCCCCAATTTGGAATGCCCAATTCCCACTACTTAGTAGGTCCTCGTGGTGGTGTGGTTACTCACTTCAATCCGGGTGGTGGAGGACAAGTCTCAGTTGCCTCCACTTCTGAGACCGTCAATCCGCGCATCTTATCATGTGACTCGTTGTGCATGACACCGTGGAGACTCACAGCATGTGGAGGCTCATGCTACTCTCCACGATCCACACACAACTTACCACACGCCCCATTGAGAGCGAGAACCACATATCACGACCACGAGGAGGTTACCCCATGTGACTCTACCCTCCCTAGCAACGGGCCAATTTGGTTGCTTAGGAAACCTGGCTGGAGTCACTCAGCACACCCTGGATTCAAACTCACGACTCCAGGTGTGATAGTCAGCGTCAATACTCACTGAGATACCAAGGTCCCCTAAAGATAATGAATATTAAACCTCCTATTGCATTCAAAATCTGCAGACACCTTTTGCAATCACGGGTCAATTTTGGCCAAGCTTATAAATCATTTATAACCCAATGGCTTTCATCTAAAACTATGTTGTAAGTCATTAATAGGTTCTTAACCGTTCAGGCGTGTAAAAAATTGATATTTTTGGCATGTTAACTGACAAATATAAAAGTTATTAGTTAATATGCCGCTTTAAAAAAAACTTTTTTTTTCAAAATATACATTAACTACAGCAAAACCAGTGTGATACATGTGAAGACGTTTTTTCTGTCAACATTGCTGTGAAATTGTATCTAAATATAACATACATTAACATCATTTAACATCTAATGTGAGAATTACTAGTAATTTGAATGAATTTCCTGTTACTCATAACTGCTCAATACAACTTGGTGGTCAAAAGTTACGAAACCAACGTATTCTTTTTCAACTAAACTTCATTAAAACAACTGTACAACTCAAGTATACAACATTAATATGTCTTTACTATGTTTTTAAGATAAATCTATTCTATTTACTCTCATGAACTGTTGAATGTTGATGTGTGAGTATTCTGTAAGCTGGTTCATCATCAGATGGTTAGAGTAAAAATGTGGACGATTTCCTCTTCAAGCCCAATTTAGACTAATGTGTGCATGAACTTTTGCTTTTGTCGCACCCCCTTTATACAGTAGTACCATTAATTTAGTTTATTTGTTATGTTTGTTACATCTGTCATGTGTGTTTTGTACATGAATGTGTGTGTGTATGTGTGTGTGCATGTTTGTAAACAAGCTGCAGTCCCAGTGAGAGATAAAAAAGTGTGTGAGAGAGTATGGGAAAGAGGCAAAATGTAAGTGAAGTGTATACAAGTAAAAATCAAATTCATAGATGCACAAAAAAATCTACATATCATGTGTAAAGCCACAATTGATGTCTGGGTCAAAATTGACTCACGAATGCAAAATATGTAACAATTGTTTTTTTAAAATGGTTACATCTCTTATACAATGTTATTTAAAAAAAAAAAAAAAAAAAAAATTATTATGTGTATTTTGATGGTCTTGACAAAGTCCCAAAGTTTGGTTCTGGTACTAAAAACTATGTGGTATTTAAAAATTATTATCTACCTCTCCCAGGTCAAAAATGACCCGAACGCAATAGGAGGGTTAAAGAGGTGTGGGCATACAGTAACTCCAAAAAATGGATGAGATCCCGGGTCACTTAAGACTTACAAAAATACAAATGTGGCACCCAACAGTATTTGAATAATTACTGATCACAATTATAAAAGTACAACAAAATAACAAAATGCAACATGACTAAGCAAACATTGAATATACACTGTTTAACGTTGTGCTTTGCGTGTTTTTTCTAATCTGTTACTCCAAACACTAATACAATCACCGTACAATTCCACTGTCACAGTACTGTTTTCCAGAGTTTCTCCAGACACATCTCCTCTGAGCAGCATGTTGGTTAGTGTCTCTGCAGAGAATGAGAATATATTTACACACAGATCTACAGAAAAACACCCACAAACATGTGAAATGGCAGTCTTGGGGGTGTGAACTTCAGGCCAAACGCGTCTTGAGTTACGAGGTTTTTGTCAAGTTTTTGGGGGGTTATCCTGACAGAAGGATAGAGGTCTGTTGTCGTGAAGAGCAGAACAGGATTATAACCATGTCTTGCAAAGGACTACTAAGCGTCTAACATTAGCTCATCAAAACTTTTAGTGACTTAACATCTTGGCGGGGCAGTTGCAATCATATTGATTAAAACCATATCAATGAATCAGGTTGAGAAGCATTGGTCTCTTTTTTTATGCTTCAGGAATGCGGCGTGTGTGCTTACGGAGTGTGTTTTTTATTGTTTCCAGCATGCCCTCTGACCACAGAGAAGTGGCTGGACGCTATTGTTGCGGCGGAGGAAGAAAGTCTCTTTTATTTGAAGAACCTTGACTCATACTAGCGTCCATGAGACATGTTATCATAGGCAGTGCTCTACAGGAAACTCTGTTTATCACTTCCTTTCAGTCATAGTTTGTTTAGGGCTTCGGCATGTGATCAGATTGCAGAGAGAGAGAGAGAGAGTGTGTGTACGCATCAGAGGAGAACACCCACAGGAGCTGCTATCACCCTCTGCATATGTCCGTCTGTTAAAAAAACACACACTATCAGAAGATGACAGATCTGTCTGTTGGTCTTGTTGAAGTGCTGCTTTTTGTAGAGTGTGTGGGATTTGAAAAGAGGGGAGCGTTTCACTTCTGCTTTCTAAATGAGCCCTGAGCGCTCAGCCAAGACACGGTCATTTCAAAACAGCAGCCATGCGGAGGGAGTCACACCACCGCACACTAAAACCGTTCAGAGAAGTGATCTGTCTGTCTGTGTGTGTGTGTGTGTGTGTGTGTGTGTTACTCTAACTGCTGACCCTCACACAGCACTAATTCAAGTGTACTGTCAGAGTAGATTCGACTGTATCTGACCACTTAATGATGTAGTGATCCAGAACAGCAGAGCAGTTGTTTGATTTGTAACCATAGAGGTCTGTAATACCTGGAGTTCTCTATCCATTGGTATTCCCATTCATCTCAATGGCAGCTGCTTGGCTGGCGCATGCAGCCCTGGAATTATGTGATTTGAAATCTGCCATCTTTGCTCATGGGCACTCAGTTCTTTTTGAGCCGTGAATGCTATGTGACTAATCATTCTGGAGAAGCAGGAAAATCACGTCAGGACAACTCTGATTGGCTGATGGAACCAACCATGGGAACACACACTGGTGTGAATCCAATAAACAGTTGTGCCACTTTTGCATGTGGTATTTCAGCGCAGAAAACAGCGTCTTATTCACTAACCACTCGCAATCTAGTTTAAGCATGTGCAGTCAGCGCTGAAATTGTGCTGTGTCTTGAATATTTAAATGAAGTCATTCATTGTCGTTCTTTTCAGCGCAAACGCGCTTCCTTTCTATGTAAAATAGGCTCATTTTATATGCCGCTTCATTCACCCGCTGCAATTAAAAAAATGAGGCAAAATTAATTTAATTTCAAAGAGATGTTTGTGTACATTTTCTACCAATCATATCAGCAGTGGTTCATCAAATAATTATCATATGATGGAGAAGAGCGTTACAACCTGAATATATCCAGAAGCACGGTGTAGTCAAGCGCACATTCTGCATTTTTAAAACACGATTCAGTCAGTGACGCTGTTCAGTCCTGCCAAAGTGTGTCAGATAACGTCTGCTGCATTCTCCGCTGTATAGTGCTCAGAATCTAGACACAAGATCGGACATGCATGTGCAAATTGTGTTCAGAAGCGATTTTGTGGGCATGTTACCTGATCTGCATAATTCCTTAAGTGAATCGGGTGCTAAACCAGCGCAGACAGCATGTGCAAATAAGCGCTGCTTTTACCAGCTTTGCAGTCCAATTTGGAATGCCCAATTCCCACTACTTAGTAGCTCCTCGTGGTGGTGCGGTTACTCACTCCGCTTCTGAGACCGTCAATCCATGCATCTTATCACGTGACTCGTTGTGCATGACACCGCAGAGACTCACAGCATGTGGAGGCTCATGCTACTCTCCACGATCCACGCACAACCTACCACACGCCCCATTGAGAGCGAGAACCACTAATCGCGACCGTGAGGAGGTTACCCAATGTGACTCTACCCACCCTAGCAACCGGGCCAATTTGGTTGCTTAGGATACCTGGCTGGAGTCACTCAGCACGCCCTGGATTTGAACTCGTGACTCCAGGGGTGATAGTCAGCGCCAATACTCGC
>NC_059379.1:587500-625000 GCF_019703515.2 Myxocyprinus asiaticus | reverse complement strand
GGGAAGGCTTCAAAAACATTTCAGCTGCATTGAAGGTTCCCAAGAGCACAGTGGCCCCCATAATTCTTAAATGGAAGAAGTTGGGAACAACCAGGACTCTTCGTAGAGCTGGCCGCCTGGCCAAACTGAGCAATCGAGGGAGAAGGGCCTTGGTAAGAGAGGTGACCAAGAACACGATGGTCACTCTGGTTGAGCTCCAGAGATCATGTGTGGAGATGGGAGAAACTTGCAGAAGGACAGTCATCACTGCAACACTCCACCGATCTGAACTTTATGGCAGAGTGGTCAGACGGAAGCCTCTCCTCAGTGCAAGACACATAAAAAAGCACCTAAAGGACTCTCAGACGGTGAGAAACAAGATTCTCTGATGAAATAAAGATTGAACTGTTTGGCCTCAATTCCAAGCGTCATGTCTGGAGGAAACCAGGCACCGCTCATCACCTGTGCAATACCATCCCAACGGTGAAGCATGGTGGTGGCAGCATCATGCTGTGGGGGTGTTTTTCAGTGGCAGGGACTGGGGGACTGGTCAGGGTTGAAGGAAAGCTGAACGCAGCAAAATATAGAGATATCCTTAATGAACACCTGGTCAAGAGCACTCAGGATCTCAGACTGGGCCGAAGGTTCACCTTCCAACAGGACAATGACCCTAAACACACAGCCAAGACAACACAAGAGTGGTTTAGGAACAACTCTGTGAATGTCCTTGAGTGGCCCAGCCAGAGCCCAGACTTGAACCCAATCGAACATCTCTGGAGAGACCTGAAAATGACTGTCCACCGACGGTCCCCATCCAACCTGACAGAGCTTGAGAGGATCTGCAGAGAAGAATGCCAGAAAATCCCCAAATCCAGGTGTGCAAAGCTTGTCGCATCATACCCAAAAAGACTTGAGGCTGTAATCGCTGCCAAAGGTGCTTCAACTAAGTACTGAGTTAAGGGTCTGAATACTGTCAATGTGATGTTTCAGTTTTTTCTTTTTAATACATTTGCAAAGTTATCATAAATCTGGTTTTTGCTTTGTCATTATGGGGTATGGAGTGTAGATTGATGTGAAAAAATGAATATTTAAAGCATTTTAGCATAAGGCTGCAACATAACAAAATAAATCACAACATAAATTTTTAAATCACAGCTAAAAACTCATGTTTTTTAGTGGCATCTGGTCCAAGAGAGTTGAGTTAATTATTAGTATTTTACATGTTTTATTGTTGTATGTTCACTGGTATTATCATTATACAGTGTTTTATACTTGATTATTGTACAGCACATTGGTGAACAGTCTGTTGTTTTTAATCGTGCTTTATAAATTGACATTGACAACAAAATGTGAAAAAAATGAAGGGGTCTGAATACTTTATGAATGCACTGTATTTGGTGTTAAAACTTTTTCATTATCAGCCATCTCTATGTAGAAACTAAGTAAACATTTTACAGAACTGACACAACAGAACAGAATGATAATACTTGTCTTTAAGTATTAGAAATCTCCATGTTGTCATTTTTAAGCATTAAAATGACAACAAATATGAGCTGAAGCAAACTCACTTTCCCACAGTTATAAAGGCATGATCCACGTTCAGTCCGGTCTTGGCGCTGGTCTCCAGGAAAATGACCCCATACTCCTGCCAAAACCATATGAAGAAGTTTGAATGTAGCAGGGTTGTTACAGTTTTTAATTTTATTTTCAATTGGTCATTCCAATTTAGTTTGGTTTTCACTCTTTAAATGTTTAACTGATGCATTTAAAGCTGCACTATGTAAGATTTTGTGGTTAAAAATGAACAAATTGCCATTATTGATTGAGTACATCAACAAACAGTGTTTAAAACGTTACCCCGATTCACTACTGTAAACCTATAAATATGATTTGTATTTTGAGCTGTCGGGTTCGATTTGCATCATTACGTCATGTCCGCACACACAGGAAAGAAGTGCCGTCCGTCTCGTGTTCCGGCTGCAGAAACGAACTACACTGTTCAGTTCAGGACAGCATCACTGCAGTCTAGATGGATGTTTATCTGTTATCTGTTTAAGTTGTTTACCTGCTATAATGCTGAATATGTTGTCTGGTATTGTTGTTGAAGCTTATATATGGAGTGGTGTTGGCATAGTGGACTAAAGCACTGAACTGGTAAGCAGAAGGTTGCTGGTTCGATCCCCACAGCCACCACCATTGTGTCCTTGAGCAAGGCACTTAACTCCAGGTTGCTCCAGGGGGATTGTCCCTGTAATAAGGGTACTGTAATTCGCTTTGGATAAAAGCGTCTGCCAAATGCATAAATGTAAATGTTATATTGTTTGTCATGCTTTTATGAATGGAACATTACTTGTGTGTTAACCGATCGTGATGTATCTACATTGTTTATCTTCATCAAAGCAAGTAATATTTCCATTTCAAATGTTTAAAGAGCAGCTATTATGGTTTTTCAAATATTATCTTTCATGTAGTGTGTTATATAGCTGTTTGTGAATGTAAAAAAGTCTGCAAAGTTTCTAAAATCAAAGTGCACGACAAATGGAGTTATTGACTCCCAAAAGAAAGAACCGATTCTGAACACCTGAAACGAGTCGTTAGTAATTCCAGACTTACTTCCTGTACTAACCTACATAATTTGGTAACAAAAAACCCGCCTCTGGTCTTCATTGGCTGCTCGCGAACAGCTTTGACCCGCCCTCAAACACTACACTAAGCGGTAGACCAATCACAACAGACTGGGACATCTGACCAATCAGAGCAGAGTATGCTCTCTGAAAGGAGGAGTTTAGAATGAATCCTTTAGAACGGATCATTGAACGAGTCGTTTTTGACACTGAGAAAAAAAGGTAACGCTGCAATTTAAATTATGAGCAAATTAAAGTGTTTTTTTGACCTTGGATGTATGTACATCTATTGTGTGAGACCTTTAAAACAAAATTAGGCACGTTTAAAAACCATAATAGGTGCTCTTTAATCGTATAACATAATATCAACATGAAAATAGCACACAGGAAATGTCCAGTTAAGCTCAAACTGGCCGAAACACGACTGACGTAAAGTGTTCTTCCGCATGCAATTTCAAGTTTCAACCACAGATGTCGCTAGAGAGCACAAAGTTACATAGTGCAGCTGTAACTGATAAGTTTGGTTTGTTTTTCAGATTTTTCTAGTTTCAGTTTAGTATTTTATGGCTGCCAAAGCTATCATTTAAATATGCTTGATGTCATTACATTTCTCAGGGCAGTCTTGTGTTACCGCTATCATTTTCATGTTTAATTAAGGCGGATTGTAAATGCTGATGTAGTATATCAGAGTAGAGCATTTTCCATGGAAAGTTCCAATATTTTTAAGATTTATTAAAAGTGGACAACACAGTACCTTTACAGGTTTTCCATGACCGTATAGGAACACTGACTAGTACAGAGACGGCATAAATGTTTGTGATGTTTAGAGTTAAAAACACTGGAATAGATGGAGTTAATATGTCATTCAGACTCACTCTGGCGAGCTTCTCTCCGTCCTCACGTCTGATCACCCTCGAACTGGACATGTCTGACTGTGGACAGATGACACATACGGTTACAATGTGTGTGTGTGTGTGTGTGTGTCCTGTTTCTTTAACTTATGTTTAACATACTTTTCTAAGCTTAAAGTGTTCTTACCTTGTTGCCAAGCAACATGATGATGACATCGTCCTGAGCATACTCATGGATCTCAGTTAGCCATGCCTATAAAAAACAATTAGATGCCTCTAAACTTCTAAGGAAACACAAACATCCCGCATCTACACTTCTGTACACTATCTACAATGGGGTCTATGTCTGTTTCATTTAAAGGAATAGTTCACTCAGAAATTATAATTCTCTCATCATTTACTCACCCCCATGCCATTTCATACTTCCCATACTTGACTTTCTTTCTTATGCAGAATTCAAACAAATTTATTTTATTGGAGATATGAGGTGTTTTTGTCCATGCAATGACAGTCAATGGGGTCCAAAACTTTCAAGCTCCAAAAAGGACATAAAGTCACTAAAGAGGTAATCCATATGACTCCAGTGGTTTAATCCATGTCTTCTGAAGCGATACGATTGGTTTTGGGTCACCGTGATTTTAAGCTCGATAACACTCCCTCATACTTAACGCATGTGCAGAACACTGTACACATGCTTCTCTGATGAAGACTGCGGATGTCAAATTTAAAGTGAAAAAGGAGTTATATTTTTATATTGTAGAAATTACATGAGTTACAATTTGGTCTACAGTATTTCTCACCCAAAACCAATCATACATGAGTAAATGATGACAGAATTATACTTTTTGGGTGAACTATTCCTGTAAACCTGGGTATAAGCAAAGATTTCAGATTTTAAAAAAAGGTAATACAGGGGGCCTGGGTAGCTCAGCGAGTATTGATGCTGACTACCACCCCTGGACTCGCGAGTTGACTCCAGCCAGGTCTCCTAAGCAACCAAATTGGCCCGGTTGCTAGGGAGGGTAGAGTCACATGGGGTAACCTCTTCGTGGTCACTATAATGTGGTTCTTGCTCTCGGTGGGGCGCGTGGTGAGTTGTGCATGGATGACGCGGAGAATAGCGTGAAGCCTCCGCATGTGCTATGTCTCCATGGTAACGCGCTCAACAAGCCACGTGATAAGCAACTGAGATTCGTCCTCCGCCACCCGGATTGAGGCGAGTCACTACGCCACCACGAGGACTTAGAGCGCATTGGGAATTGGGCATTCCAAATTGGGGAGAAAAAAAGGTAAAACAAAAGTTATGACATATAAGGGGCCATTTACACGACAACGTTTTCAACTGAAAACGGAAAACGTTTTATGCGTGTTGGCTGTTCATTTACACAACAACGGCGTTTTGGGGCCTGAAAACGCAAACTTTTGAAAACAGGTTTCAAAGTGCAAGTTTTTGAAAACGATGCCTTTTCGTCTCCGTGTAAACTGTGACGTCATGCGCACGTGTATTAAGTGTTCATGCGTGCGAGTACTTCAAAACAACTTGCAAGACATTCAAAACTACAATGGTGGACTCCAGGACTGTGTTTGTGCTGCTCAAGACTTGTAGTACTAAAGCAACCTCATCGTCCGTCCAGACAAAATTGCTCGATGCTTTCGCCATCTTCATTGTTTGTATTCACCGCTCTGTGGAAGAATGCTTATGTGCGCAGTAGTGTTTCTTTACAAAGTGACATCGCCAACTACTGGTCTGGTATGCATAATACAGCGCGTTTAGTTATTTTCGCGGATCCGTGTGAACACGAAACTTTTCAAAAACGCAAAAGAAAAACGTTTCCTTTTTTTAGTACATCGTTGTCGTGTAAACGTACCCTAAGACTATTTCTTGTTCACTAATTAAATGTAAATTAGTAACTCTTTGTTGTAACGTTGGGTGTCTAGGAGTGGAAGAGGAAGAGAGGAGACGCAGGAGTAAGTACTTGATCTTTTAATTATAAACGTTGGAGTAGAACATTCACTGGAGTGGAAACAAACTATTAAACGTAACACTTCTTAAACACAAAGTAGCACTTCATCAGCACAGTGTGACACTTCACGGACTGGGCAAAACTAGAGGATATTTATACAAAAGGAACTAATGAGGGAATGGAATACAGGTGAGGATAATAAGAAACAGATGGAAGTGATGAGGGCAGTGCACTATGGGAAATTATGTCCAGGGGAAAACTTCAAAATAAGAGTCCTTGAAGAAGATGCTGGAGACAGACTGTGACATTTGTACAGATGGTCAGATTTTCAGGTTTCTAATTTCTCAAATCATCCTGGATAAAATGACCATCGTGTCAGCTTCAGTGCATGCTGTCATTAAAGAAAAAGTTGGACAAACCAAACACGAATTTGTTATGCACATAATATAATTTATTCATTTTATTTTTGTTTAAAAAATAAATAAAGGTGGGGACTTGTGTAGCTCAGTGGTAAAATACGATGGCTACCACCCCTGGAGTTCGCTAGTTCGCTAGTTCGAATCCCAGGGCGTGCTGAGTGACTCCAGCCAGGTCTCCTAAGCAACCAAATTGGCCCGGTTGCTAGGGAGGGTAGAGTCACATGGGGTAACCTCCTTGTGGTTGCTATAATGTGGTTTGTTCTCGGTGGGGCGCATGGTGAATTGAGCGTGGTTGTCGCGGTGGATGGCATGAAGCCTCCACATGCGCTATGTCTCCGTGGCAACGCGCTCAACAAGCCACATGATAAGATGCGCAGGTTGACTGTTTCAGACAGACCCGGACTGAGGCAAATCACTACGCCACCACGAGGACTTAGAGCGCATTGGGAATTGGGCATTCCAAATTGGGAGAAAAAGGGGAAAAAAATCCAAAAAAAAAAAAAACAAAAAAAAAGCATTTTCACTAGTCTCAGACTTTTGGACCCCACTGTATTTCTACATTCATGCATTCAGATTTCCTCATGATCCATGTTTTTATGTTATCAACAAGATAAACAGCAAAGACATTCACTTTACTAGCTGCCATGTGTCAAAAACCACCGACACATTACACAGCTGTGTTTTCACGTCTCTTTATACATACAGATCATGTGAACTGAGCACGGCTACAGACAGAATCAATATGCTTTGAAATGAAATGTGATTACTGATTTAGACTGTGATTGATAAATAGAGTTATGTACCCGTGTGTTATCAAACGATGATCGGCTGGTGATGTCATAAAGCAAGAGAAGAGCTGTGAGAGGTAAACGAGAATAACACCATCAGCAATCACAAGAGCATGATTTTATAATATCATTCTATAAAACACAGTTAATACTGATTCAGAGAGAGAAACAGACTGCAGAAATGTCTCACCCTGAGCGTCTCTGTAATACGCATGTGTGACGCTGCGGAATCTCTCCTGTCCTGCTGTATCCCAGATCTAACACACGATTCACACCTTATAACTGCCTAATACTTTATTATAATACGTTATAGATGTGAATCAAACAATTAAAAATGTGTCGCCTTCACTCACCTGTAATTTCACCTTCAGCTCGTCCACTGTGAGAACTTTATTCTGACAAAAGAAAACAGTGAATGTAGATCACAACACTTATTGTGAAGTCTTAGAGCAATGCTGTCTGATCTGATATCAGTATTAGGGGTCTTTCCACACATCCATTGACTATTGATTATGATCTGATTGCTTAACAGGGTGAATCACCGTAAATCCGATTCCCACGGTTGCAGAAAAAGATCCCGGGATGAATTTGCCCTGATCAAACTGAACCAGCAGAGATGTTTTACCCACACCGCTGTCTCCAACCAGGATAGTCTACAGGAGGACAGAGTCGGATGATGAGTTATGATGATGATTAGCTACTATAACACATAAATAGTGTTAGTGAATTCAGCACAGTGAAGTTCTAAGTTCTACTGTATCTGATGAGCATGTTAAAACACATCTAACTCTAGTAAACCTGACATGACTGTATAACCTGATAACAAACTGAAGTGTTTCTGTGCATCAATACATCAATAAAAATAAGCAGCAGGATTTAAACATTATATTAACCTTAATACAAATGAAAGTCAAATCATTCCCTAACATTTGTATGTGAAGTCAAAGATGAGTGGTGGTGCTGATGGAGGTGTGCTGTTGCCATAACAACAGAGTCAGAGACGCTGCCCAGCCCCCGCTCACGACAGGAAGTAATTAGGCAGAAGAAACACAGATGCTGTGGAGTTTATTAGGCTACTGATCAGGAAAACAGCTAAAGATACGAATAAAATCATCTTGATTTACTGCAGTCAAGTGTGTAAGAACCTATAAAGATGAATTCAGAAGGATAGAGGGCTGTCATGATTATGACATTTTGCTGACAATTAATTGTCAAACAAATAATTGCGATTATGACGATTAACAGTCTCGTTAAGGGCGTTCACGATTAATTGTCATATAAATTGTCATTTTTTTAAAGTGTGCTTTATTTTGCATGTGTGCTTCATACAATTTATGAAGTCATTTTTACATATTTATCTTCAAATTCTGGGCTATAAATCAAATAATAAAATAGGAATAAACTATTATTTCCTTTTAAGGCTTTAAAAACATGAATGAAAAATAATGTTTTAAATATCAAAATATTCCTAAATACTTAAAATATGTCTCTTTTTGATCAACTTTAGTTTTGGTCAATTTTACATTTACATTTGTTTTTTGAACATATTTTTAAATAGTTTTTTTAAAAATAAAAAATCAAATATAATTGTTATTTATATTTTATTATATTTATATTATATTTTTATTATATTATGCAGTAGTAAAAAAATTATTTCCTAATTTCTTCACTTTCACACGTTATTTTAATGCTCTGATTAAACCCACAAGCCCTTATTTGTCATGAAGCAAAACCTTTGAGATTTTATTTCATCATTTACACTCCACATAAACAGAGTAAGACTGCATCTCCTCCAGTCATTAACACTGCAAGTATGAATCAGGAACATTTGTCATTACACGATCGTTTCAAGTGAAACCGGAACGCTTTGCGTTCACTATCAAAGTTTATACTTGTTTGTTTATATTTTCGCTGGAGTTTGGCATGAGCCTCTGCTGACAGCATCAGATCGCTTCACAAGTTCTTCAGGACAGGAGCTGGTTAACCTCTGCGGTGCCGCTCAGTGATGCTCAGACTCAGAGTTCAACTGAATGACACACAAACGTGCCGTTCATGGCATTTATACAGTAAATTCACTTACAATTCCCTTATTTGGGCTTTAAAATGTGATTAGAATTTAAATGCCCAATAATCGCAGTCGTCTCAAATAACTGCGATCAAACGATTATTTAATATTAAGATGGATGTTAATGGAATTGATGAAACACTGGGCCACAGTGACTGCATGTGTGTCTTTATTTATAAAGAATACTTGTGACAGTTTTATTCAGTTATGTAACAAGGTACTTGAATACTGAAAATAAAAACCACACACACACAAGCACACGCGCACACACACACTCACACACATAAACACACACACACACACATTCACACAAACACCCTCACACAAACACACTGACACACAAACGTACCCCCCCACACACACACACACACTGACACACAAACGCACACACACACACACACAGACACAAACACTCACACAAACACACTGACACACAAACGCACACACACACACACATACACTCACACAAACACACACACACACACACACACTCACACAAACACACACAGACACACTCACTCACACAAACAGACACAAACACACTCACACAAACACACACAGACACAAACACACTCACACAAACACACTCACACAAACACACACACACACAGTTACACAAACACACACACACTCACACAAACACACAGACACACACACACTCACACAAACAAACACACACACACAAAGACACTCACACAAACACACGCACACACACATTCACACAAACGCACACACACAAAGACACATACACACAAACACACTCATACAAACACCCACACACCCACTCACACAAACACACACACACACACACACACACACACACACACACACACACACACAAACACACAAATTCACACAAACAAACACACTCACACACACACTCACACACACACTCACACACACACACAAACACACACACACACAAACACACAAATTCACACAAACAAACACACTCACACACACACTCACACACACACATTCACACAAACAAACACACTCACACACACACTCACACACATACAAACACACTCACACACACACTCACACACACACTCACACACACACACACACAAACACACAAATTCACACAAACAAACACACTCACACACACACACACACACACACACTCACACACACACTCACACACACACACACTGTACACACACACACACACACACACACACACAGTACACAGTAATATCTGAGAGTAATCTGACTCTAATGATACAGAGAGATGTTTCAGAGCCCATCAGATATTATAACTATAATCACTATATTCTCTGTGGACTGTGTGACAGACGGTCTTGAAAAATAGCCTCATTATTCCATGTGTCGCACTAAAATACACACAGTCGCTGAGCTTTGAAACTATGAATGAATGAATACTTATCACGCTTGATTCTTTATGATACTCCAGTCCAAACAAATAAACATCTGTATCTCACACACACAATAAAATCTAAATATAACAAGAAAAAGCACACAACGGAGACATTAAACCATAATCTCTTAAACAGCGGTCAGTATCAGATTATCAAGCACATGTCGGTTTATTGATCAGTAATTAATCATTACCTTGTGCGTTAGATCCTGATTATAAGCGACGCCCGCAGCGCTCATCTGATCCATCGCGCGCACTCACGAGGGCGCGCAGCGCGTCTCTGCGAACGCGCGCACACGCATGACGAAACATCAGAACAAATCTACGTCATTTCCCACCAGTATAAACACACAGGGCGAATGAGACTGATGAGGTTTACTTGTAACACAAAATGCACAATGAATAAACAATGAAAGAGACATTGCATGCCGAACTGGATGAAAGGATGAAGTTTTCACGGTGGACTCTAGATGTCAGCACAGTCAATACTATTCACTCAGCCCCTTTCAGACGGAGGCAAATGGCTAGAAACTCAACATTTTTGTGGTCGATTTCCTTCAGAGTGAACTGCCACATGTATTTCATCCCAGTTCGGGGTTTGGTGTCATTGCTGCTCTCCTAGAATGGGGTCTTCTCTTTGCATACCACTACACTTACATTAAAGTCAACGTGAAATGCTGTTCGCAGTCCATCTGACTTCCGTGATGACATATAGCCTGTTTCTAAGGCCCCATTTACACCTTTCGTTAACATGCATTTCGGTGATCGGATCGCTATCAGATTGCACTTGACCACATTCAAAGCTGGTGTAAATGCAAATGCATTTTCGTTATCTAGATTAAACTTCATAATTAACTAATTAAGTGATGAGGTCAAGCTATACAGTCATCTGTTGTTAAGCCCAAAGTATACTTCGATTTTGATGCGAATGCTCAGCGTCTGCATACAGCTGAACGTGACCCTGTCAAAGTATACTCCATTTGACGGTGCACGCATACACAGGCGTTTGGCACATGCACGCCACGACCGCTACTGGACACCTGACTATTTCTCTTCAGGAGTTTAGACCCATAAAGATGTCTTTATATTCTTTCAGACTCGAGTTATACAGGTATCTCCAGACCTCCTCGTGTTCTTGACGTGCAATCAATTGTTGTTGTTTTTACCGTCATCTCCTGTTATTTAGCAGCGATTACATCTTCTAGCGCTTCTACATGACAACAACAGCTCAAATGTGAGTTTCGCCACCTTGTGGACCCACTAATTAATGCAAATAATTCCAGGCACATACACATTCTGCACGTTCAAAGATACACGGATAGAAAAGTCGGGCTGTGTGCGTTCAGTGCTCGAGCACTCTGCTGATGACGAGATTTGCGTCATGCGTCCTGTACCGACGTATACTTTGGTCTTTAAAGTGCTGTGTTGTGGGTTTATTTTCTGTTTATTCTGCCATTGCAATGTGAAGAAAACAACAGACACTGCCGTTTTGCAGTCTTGTCACCTGAATAATGAACAATATCCCTTTAATGATTCCATTGGAATACACTTGGAATATCTCACTTCTCTCCTCAAATCCCACTCGCTCTCGTATCACTCCCGTTTTCCAATCACCATGTGGGTCACGCGACACTCACGTGAAACCAGGCTTCACTCGCGCCTTTCAGATGAGAAGCATATTTAGCTTCTGCGACCCAAAATGTAGCATTGGCCAAAATATGTACAATTAGGGAAAAACCCTGAATGTCAAAGTGATGGAACATGTTTTAACTATCCATCAATGTTTCAGTCAGCAGCAGCCTCTCATGTAATATGTAAGCAGTGTTTTCCATTTTGCGCAGGATCTCTATCCGATCACAATGGAGATGCATTTGACTGCAAAGTGTAAATGCAGTCCAGCTTAAGTATATCTAGATTCTATTCAGATATGAAACACAAGTTAATGCAAGGTGTAAATGTGGCTTAAGTGAAACAGGACATTCATTCACGTTCATCATTCACGGTAACAAACAGAAACATGAATTATAAAGTAAACAGAGTCCATTCTGATTTCATATTGCTTCCCACAGAAGTACAGCAGCTCCAACGTTGTCTTAACACAGTCTAAAACACAGATGGCAGTTCTGTATTTGACGTGAAGGTTTGTGTGTATAAAGACACATTCTGCTCCCCTGATCAGGCCTTGAGCAATCAAGACTAAAACAGAGTCATTTTCGACGATCTGAGATTGCTCTCATAGTTTCCGAGTGGAGCTGCAGTTCACCATTAAACGTCTGTGGTCAAATCTGGAGGCAATTCAGAGCTTAAAATTTACTGCAATCAATTGAAATCTGATGTAGATGGAATGTGAAGAAGGCAGACATGCAATTATAGCTCAATTTCAGAGATGTTAGAGTTGTTTTACTCTCTTGTTCTGCTGTACAGAAGCACTCAAGTTATTTACATGGTTTGAAATGACCATCATTTGTGTACTTTAATAGTTATAGAATGATCATGTAGACCTAAACCAAACAGGAAACCTCCCCGAGCTCTGGTGAGCCTGTTTTGGGTTCAATGATTCTTTTCCAAATGCAAATCAGCTTAGGTGACTCTAACAAATCAGGTTACACACTACAAACACTGACGAACAACAAATGTGTCTGATTAGACTACGGCTGTTTTCAAAATTGGAAGTCTTACTGCTTCACTGCCCATTCAATGATCTAAGAGTGTTTTAGTATGAAGGATCCTCCAAAGAAGACTGGCTTCCAAAGCACCATACCTTCACTAAATCAATGTTGAAAAATAATAATAAATGTCAGAAGCACACACACACACCACAGGCAGTGAAGTATACATCTATGCTGCTTTCAAACCAGATTAAGTCATATAAATAGACAGCACATGTTAAACAGTGAATTCATACAGTGCCTTGATGTCTTTATACTTGCATACTGATTTGTTAGAAAGAGCATGCATCAGGTTTTAGACACAGTCTTTGACTGTGGAATTCAGTTTCATAGGGATAAAAGATAATAAGGATGTATAATACTGTATATTGCTAAAGCTGCAGCAGTATTGCATGTTTTAGCTCCAGGCTTTTTCCTGTCAAGACAAACATCAGATGTGCATGTATTTGGCAGACTGTGCTGTAAGCCTCTATGAGACTGTAACTGAGTGACCTTGAATGAAGAATTTGAATCAATAACACACATATGGGACAAACACAGAGAGTAAACTTTTACCTGAAACACACCCTCTCTCTCCTGCTCACACAGAAAGAAAGTTAAACTGTAGTTTGTGTTTTAGGTCAAATTTCAAGGTACACTGACTGCATTTCAAAATGCATATTCAATGCTTTGCATTGGATGAATGACCTATATTAACAGTTAAAACTAAACAAAAGGGTTGAATAAGTTTCTAATGCCACAAGGAACCATACTAGTATTTAATTTCTCTTGTAGATCCCATGAGGTCAAAATTGTGAAATCAAAGTAGGTGTTTTGTGTCTTTTAGGGGGTATTTACACTTGGTCACATAGCTATCCAATCATGAAAAGACAAAGAGTAAATACCTTCCAAGAAGGGTTCAAGACGGATATAAATCCTCCGGAGGTGGTTTGAGATGCATTCCATTTGAAACATGATCAAGAGTAAATGCATCTGGCTGTTCAAGCCACATATTTAAACTTTACTGTGCCCAAACAGCACTACATTAGTACTGGGAAAATGTGAAACATCACAGCTGCTACGAAGTATTTGCATTGGACTCACGTCCCACAATAAATAATAGCAAATTAAGAAACGGATGGTAGGAGAGACAGAACAGTTTTCTTCATTTATTTGATGCGGATCGCTGATGAAACTGAAACTAAACAATGACAATGATGAGCACAGCTGATGTGCATGGACATATCTTACCTACGACAAGCCCCGAGGGGAAAAACACACAGTGCACAAACACATAGACACACACGCACACTGGACAAAGTCACTTAGAATCAAATAAATAATAAATCACATCTTTTACGTAAATTAACATCTCGGCATGAGCATAATCACGAAAGTGGATTAAATTCAGATATGTGTCCGTTTGATTATGTGGCCAAGTGTAAATGGAATGAGCTTATTCAATCGGATAGCAATCCAATCTGGAAGAATGCATGAAGTGACCCAATGTTCACATCTGTGTGCTTTTAGCTCACCTATTTGCTAGTGTGCTCCTTAAACTTCACAAAATTACCTTTTAGCAGAAATACACATTTAATGTAGTCTTTTTCTTCCAGGAAAATTGACCAAAAATATCAGTAACATCATCTCGCACTCACTGTGCACAGACTGATTTAATTCTCTCTAGAAGGAGAATGTCCTTCATCCTAAAACCTGTCAACTACCAATAGCAAGTAACAAATCATGGTTCACATCTGTGACCTAATCTAAAGCCTACTAGATATTAAAAAAAGAAGAGGAGGGGTCTGGGTAGCTCAGCGAGTATTAACACTGACTACCACCCCTGGAGTCGCGAGTTTGAATCCAGGGTGTGCTGAGTGACTCCAGCCAGGTCTCCTAAGCAACCAAATTGGCCCGGTTGCTAGGGAGGGTAGAGTCACATGGGGTAACCTCCTCGTGGTCATGATTAGTGGTTCTCGCTCTCAATGGGGCGTGTTGAAAGTTGTGCGTGGATTGCGGAGAGTAGCATGAGCCTCCACATGCTGTGAGTCTCCGCGGTGTCATGCACAATGAGTCACGTGATAAGATGCACGGATTGACGGTCTCAGAAGCGGAGGCAACTGAGACTTGTCCTCCGCCACCCGGATTGAGGTGAGTAACCGTGCCACCACGAGGACCTACTAAGTAGTCACATGGGGTAACCTCCTCGTGGTCGTGATTAGTGGTTCTCGCTCTCAATGGGGCGTGTGGTAATTTGTGTGTGGATTGCGAAGAGTAGCATGAGCCTCCACATGCTGTGAGTCTCCGTGGTGTCATGCACAACGAGTCACGTGATAAGATGCGCGGATTGACGGCCTCAGAAGCGGAGCCAACTGAGGTGAGTAACCGCGCCAATTGGGCATTCCAAATTGGGAGAAAAGGGGATAATATAAAAAAAAAAGAATAGGATTAGCACTTTGATATGTACTGGCCCATCTTTCTGTTTCAAAAAGAAATACGTCAACACAGGAGTGAAAACTGCACTCCTCAAACCATTTCATGGGGTCTTTAAAATCTGATAACAAACAATGTCACATTCAGATGTCTTTGTGTGTTTGATTTCCGTTTGAAACTGAGAGGCTGATTGTGGTGAAAACAACAATGAACAATAGTACTGCTGCCCACAACAGAACATTCCAGAACATTCCATTGTCTGATCTCTTAATACAGAGGTGAACATGAGCAACAGAACCTCAGCCATGGGCCAGACGAAATAAAGATTTAGAACTAAGAGGAAACTTTAGGACAAATATTGTGTAAAATAGTCCATTTTTATTTAGATTGAATATTAAACTTTTTTATCAGTACTTTTCTGTATTGAGTAAAAATGATAAGAATCAACATGTCTCACTTTGTGCATCATTTGGATGGATTTTGACTTGACTTTGTCGCAGTGCATTCTAGTATTACCTGCTTTGTAAAGGGTAAATATATCATTTAGAGCAGCTCAAGATGCCTTAAAATGCTGCCTATATAGATTTTGGATATTGAACCAACATCAGATTGTAATATTGATGCAACAACATTACCACTGATTTTTTGTTGTTGAAATTTCAACGTTGATTCAACAATAGTGATGTAGAATGAACATCCCACTGAAACATTGATTCAATGACATTAGCATAGATTTTTTTTTGTTGAAATGTCAACATTGTTTCAACATTAACTGAGGGTGCAAAAGTGATATTGAATCAACATCACCTTGTAACGTTAATTCAATGCCATTATGGTTGATGCATCAATGTTGGTTTAGCATTGTTTCAATGGTCACTTGCTATCTGGGCTGTTACATATCAAGGCTAATATTTAATATGGTGGGGCAGAAATAGGAAATGAGACTTGTTATGTAAGGAAATAAATGTAACAATAGGGATAGACAATAAAGTTTTTGGGAATTGGAATTTGGAATCCTCCTCCCAATATGTCCCTACCAACTTTCAAACTACACTGCGTGCCCAATTATTAGGCAAACTGTATTCCTCAGGATTAATTTTATTGTTGAACAAACACAATGCTCTCAGTCAGTCCAAAATGTTATTGAACCTCAAACCTGAATGTTTAACAAATAAAAAGTGAGTTTTGTCTTTCCCAGGGGAATATATAAGTGTGCACAATTATTAGGCAACTAAATTACAAAAATAATTCTTCCCAACTCAATTGTTTATTCTCAATTTTTAGAGTAAGTGCACAAAATGACAATTAAATAACATTTTTGGTCTTTCAGAAATATTCAGTGACCAATATAGCCACCCTTCTTTTCAGTGACCGCCATGAGCCTTCCATCCATGGAGTCTGTCAGTTTCTTGATCTGTTCACGATCAACTTTCGCTGAAGCAGCAACCACAGCCTCCCAAATGCTGTTCAAAGAGGTGTATTGTCTTCCCTCATGTTTGAGAAGGGCCTACAAATTCTCAGTAGGATTTAAGTCAGGTGAGGAAGGGGGCCAAGTCATTATTTGGGCATCTTTGAGGCCCTTGCTGGCTAGCCAAGCAGTGGAGTACTTGGATGCATGTGATGGAGCATTGTCCTGCATGAATGCTGAGGACTTCTTCCTGTACCACTGCCTGAAGAAAGTACTTCCCAGAAACTGGCAATAGGTTTGAGAGTTGAGTTTCAGTCCATCTTCAACTCGAAAAGGTCCAACTACCTCATCCTTAATGATAGCAGCCCATACCAGTACCCTTCCTCCACCTTGCTGGCACCTGACCCGAAGTGGTGCCCTGTGTCCATTAGTGATCCAGCCACGGGCCCATCCATCTGGTCCATCAAGAGTCACTCTCATTTCATCTGTCCATAAAACCTTCATGTCTTCATGTATTTCTTTGCCCAATCTTGACGCTTCAACTTGTGAATATATTCAGTGGTGGTCGTGTTTCAGCCTTCTTGACCTTGGCCATGTCTCTGAGCACTTGGCACCTTGTACTTCTGGACACTCCAGGTAAGTTCTGGAATATGGTAGCATTGGAGGATAATGGGTTCCTGGTAGCTTCACGTTTAATTCTTCTCAAGTCTTTTGCAGTTAATTTGCGCCTTTTCTTCTCCGTGCGTTTTTTGCGCTCCTGTTGACTATTCGTAACAAAATGTTTGATTGTCCAGTGGTCACGCCTCAATAATTTAGCTAAGAGTGTTGCATCCGTCTGAAAGGCATTTTACAATATTTGACTTTTCAGTGTCAGTTAAATCTCTTTTTTGGCCCCTTTTACCTGAGGTAATGAAGCTGCCTAATAATTATGCACACCTTGATATAAGGTGTTAGTCACTTTCGCCACACCCTCCCTCATTACACAAAGACATACCACCTGAAAATGATTGAATCCAATAAGCATTCAAGTTTATATGGTTTGGAGTTGGAAAATGTGCATGGAAATAATGATAAGATCAGAAAACTCACTTGCCTAATAATTGGGCATGCGGTGTAAACTTACGCTCTTGCTGTCATGCATGACAGTTTGTAAATGTCTGAGATCTCCCTGGCATGCTTTTCACAGACATCTGCTCCAAGAACCAAAAACTCCAGACAGTTGAATGCAAGGGCGTAGATTTGGCTTGAATACTGGGGGGTTGCAGCGTGGAGCATCTACATGTTTCCACTGATCATGGTGTAAATCTATGGAAACATGTAGATGCTGGAAACTACGCCCCTGGTTGAATGGAGGTTTCAGACAGTGTGTTTCTCCATGCTGTATCTGCCTGGTGTGTCAGCAATCTCTTGGCTTCATCATCAGATCCTCATGAGCTTTAAGATTCTTGTCAGACTGGCTTTACTGGTATTTGTTGCACATGGAGCACTCAGTTCATAAACAACAGAAACACACTCATTTCCTGGATGGATGTAGTCATATCAGATGTAAAAGAACAGGTGGTTTGACTGTGGAAAAGTCAAGTGAATAATTTGAGGTTTCGATGATGTCTGAGTACAGTAGGTGATTAAACGATAATTACATTAATCATGACTCAAGGATTATGTGTCCACAGCAGTTTCACACAAGAATGTTTTGTACGTCTATCTTTTCAGAGCATCTACTAAAGACCTTAAATGTAAATTCCCGCAGTCATGGAAAACCTGGAAATATCAGGGAAATTTAAGGTCATGGAAAAGACATTTAGCAAATGTTAATTTCTCAGAAAGCAGAATTCTCTATGGAACTACATTGAAATGTAAGAACAATACAGCTATTAATTCCAATGATTAATACTTGACATGCAAATGGAAATCCTCCCCAGCGATCTCTATAAAATGGTTTTAAAACTATTCATGAACAAGTCATGGAAAATTCCCGGAAATTAATGGTAAATTCAGAGTCATGTACACCTGGCCACAATGGCGGATTTAGGCATGGGCGACATGGGCAGTTGCCCAGGGTGGCATCTTGCGGGGGTGGGGGGGGGCGTATGGGGGGGTTGCACGAGCCAGACCAATTATGAAAACATACAACAGGTGAAACATACTGTATCAAACAATCAAGAAATACAACTTCAATACATTTAGTTTTTCTTCGCCAATGAACAGCAGTGCAAGTAAAATTATTCATTTTAAATAAGAAATGCTACAGTGTATCTGGTTTCATATTTTATATATTAAAAAAGAATAAAAATAATTACACATATATATATATATATATATATATATATATATATATATATATATATATATATATATATATATATATAGTGTTTATTTTTGTATTAGAATTTTTTTTATTATTTATTTAATTAATTTATTTTAATATATTTATTATTATTTTATAATGAACATCATATCAATTACAATAAAACACAGATGAAAGAAAGGAAAGAAAGAAGAAAATAAAAAGAAAATGTCAGGGGTATTACAAAATATTCAAACAGAAATCAATCAAGAGGAAAAAAATATCTAAAAACTTACAAATATTAATGGTTTTGGTTGCTGTAGTTCAGCAAGCAGAACAAAATGGGTAAATAAAGTACATTTTCTCTACAGCTACTGGACGAATTTATGATTCCTACTGTGCAAGGGACAACTGCTGAATATTAATTACTTCTGCTGACGTTGCCTGGTAAACGTCTTGAAGCGACCAGTTCACGTTTTCTAATTAATATTCATGAGCCGTGTCTGTTAATTCGCCAGCCGATTAGCGCCCGCCCACCATTATCAGCCTTTCAGCCAATCAGTGAGGAGAACTTGGCAAGCGTCACATTACGTGCTTAATATTTATGAATACCTCTTCTGTCAGACAGCAGAGGGTGAGGGAGGGACATGAGAATGTCATAGCGAGGACGCGCACGGGGACGCGCACAAACTCACTGGACAATAATAAACACTGTTACAGTTACAGTATGGTGAGTAAATGCGATTCATCTCTTATTTAATCTCATATAATATCACAACTGAATTACCTATAGATACAGTATATTTTATTATAGTGTTTCATACGATCATACCGATCAGAGAAGTTTGAAACTGTAACAGTGTGTGAAGTTTGATTTGACTTTACATTTCTGTCTATGTGTTTTTGTGAGACATTCAAGGGATTTAACTCGTATCATCAGAGAGATCGATTGTCAGATCTGTTAATATTTTCAGAGGTTTGTTTCATGTCAGTTGTGTGAATACTGTTGCACACTCAGTGTTTAAAATAAACATAAACTTACTTCTTCATTATAGTG
Source organism: Myxocyprinus asiaticus (assembly GCF_019703515.2). NCBI lineage: Eukaryota > Metazoa > Chordata > Actinopteri > Cypriniformes > Catostomidae > Myxocyprinus > Myxocyprinus asiaticus. Next base: position 605,096 of record NC_059379.1, on the reverse strand, counting down.
TGTACAGTATACATATACTGTACATATAGTACATTATATATATATATATATGTGTGTGTGTGTGTGTGTGTGTGTGTGTAAAATAAAAAAAAGTTTATTAAGCACATTAACTAACATTACTACATTATTTAATGTTCAGTCAAATACAGTAGTTAAAAATGACAAGAAAATGTAAGAAAATTAGATGTTTTTTATATAATATTCTCCTTTATAAAGCCTGACTCGAGATGACTAAATGATCAGCTTGTTTTCAATATCTTGGTTTGGTTATTGTGATAGACCGATATATCGGCCGATACTTTGCCATTTTACGATTATCGGTATCGGCTTGACCGATTAACAGAAGTGTTAACTTTTCCTTGTGTCAGTTCCAAAATCTACCAATAGATTTGTCAAATTAGAAATATTGCATATAAGTGTTTGTTTGTTTTTTACATCTGATTTGCTGTTGTTAAATTGTATTATCAGTATATATATCGGCCATCTCTAGATATCGGTATCGGCATCGACCACTGAATAAAACCCATATCGGTCGACCACTATAGTTATCATGACTGTGTTGTTGGAGAAAACAGCAGTGAAGATGAGGAAAACTTTGTTCATTCACCCTAAATAGCCGATAACAGAGTTGTAATCATTTATGGCTGTGAGTTATGTCAAGTATTGATAAAGATCAGACATAAAGGTCACTTTTATGTGCTTTAAACTCAAATGCCTCTTGAAGCTCAGAAGGCCTCAGAGATGTACAGTAGTATGCTATCTGAGTCGAGTGTGTGTGTGTGTGTGTGTGTGTGTGTGTGTACTGGAGTGCATATCATGTCTTAAATGAAAGCACTGTGTTAGGAAGTGGACACAGGGGAAGTAGGGCATGGATCTGTCTGGAACACACACACAGACACACACACACACACACGTTCTCTTTCTAGTTTGTCTGAATGTAGGTCTGCTGTTGTTTGCTCATTTTTCATACTGGCACATCTTTGTCGACACACACACTCGCTGCTGTCAGGTGTTTAGTGTCAAACAAACAAGGAAACATCACCTTTGTGTCATCAAGATCTTTCTGGTCTCACTTAAACATCTGAACCTCTAGAACAACTTTCATTTGGTCTCTTTACAAAAGCTTGTAGTTTCTGTTTTACCTGTGACTTGTTTTTGAATGACAGTGTGTGTCAGACCATTGTGATACTCCAGGAAAACCAGAACCAAATTATTCAAACAGAGGTGTGAGTGTTAGCACAGACGATCCGGCGTGTGATTTTTTTTTTGTGCTGTAAAATGTGTCAGTCGATTCAGAACGGCATTATACTTGCTTCCTACTTACTGTGCAATGTACACTGTGCACTAACTACTACTTTTAAAAGTAGCAAGTGAACCAGTAGGCATTATTCCATGATAAACTTTTCAACAGTATGACCTCATCAGACTGTATGTGATAGGTGTCCAGTTATCTTAGAAATAAAATATAATGTCCATTTTTTAATTAAGTTTTGTGTAGAAATATCTTAACATTTGCCAGTCTTATTTAGAGGTAGATCAATATATCGGTTTTACCGATTAATCGGTGCCGATTGTTTTTTCATCATTTCTTCATTTCAAAATAAGAGTCCCTGGCGTATTTCGGGCTTGTTTATACTTAAAAGTCTCGTGTTATGCACCAAATCTTAATTTTTTCTGGTTATTTTTGGGACTTTGGTTGAACAATAAACTGCATCTGAGATTTTATTAATTTAGGACTCTTTGTCTGTGCCCGTCATAGTAAGGAAAGAATGCAATTTTTTTATTTGACATTCTAAAAATCTAATCAGCCACCACCACCTTAGTCATCGTATCAGCAAAATCCACTATCGTTCGAACTGTAGACTTATTAACCCTTGTGCAACCTTCGGGACATTTGCGACCCTGGCTTCAAAATGTGTATTTTTAATATTTTCCGCCAGATGGCGCCATTTTTCTCATGTTTAGCCTATGGAGCAAATACAAGCTTTTCCCCTATTTTCTGCTTGCTGTATTATAGAGCACTGCAGGCCAACTGAATAAATGATGCAGCTGAAATTGTGTGTGTGTGTGTGTTGGTATGGATGTCAGAGTGTGTTTTGTATGTGTGTATTGAGAAATTTGTGTGTGTGTGTAAAAAACAACAGTGGCATTCTGTAAACAAACTGGCATTTAAAGGATTCAAATCCTGAAAATGAATGAATATTTGGTAGTTATGATCAGGACTGATGTTGGGTATAAATCTAAGTCATTGAAAGTGGAAAATAATATTAATATAAAATATTTTTATGGCAGTTTTTTGACGTGGACATTTTTGTCCTCTAAGGTCCTGAGTGAATTTTTTTTTTTTTATCTGACACTGCACAAAAAAAAAAATATTGCATCAAAATCAGTGTTTTTGCTAATCATTGACATATCCCAGACTGTGATAATCCCCCCAAAAAAAATCCCCTTAGCATTTAGTATATGGAAAATAATATATATATGTATATATATATATATATTTTTTTTTTAATAAAAAAACAACAGTGGCATTATATAAACAAACTGGCATTTAAAGGGTTAAAATCCTGAAAATGAATGAATATTTGGTAGTTATGATCAGGTCTGATGTTGGGTAAAAAAATTAACTCATTGAAAGTGGAAAATAATATTAATATATCATATTATTATGGCAGTTTTTTGACGTGGATATTTTTGTCCTCGAATGACCTCTGAGTAACTTTTTTTTTATTGACGCACAAGGGTTAAATAAAGTTTATCTCTTTTTTTTGTCAAGTGCATTCTATTATGGAATACAGTATTCTATACAGTGTGCTCTGTTGAATATATAGTACACATTTTGGCAAATGTAGAAGATCATCCAGTGAATACCTACTATGCATACTGAAAATGTGCATACTATAACAGTGAACGTACAGCAGCAGAAATAGGAAGAGTAGTATGGTAGAATGCAATTCCAAACACACTCCGAGATAAAGGCTGGATTGATTATTTAGGGACTTTTAAAGCACAAAGCAATACTGATGTCAAACACTGAGCACAAACAGCTATATACATACAGCATGCCAAACATTACAAGAGTTTAGTGAAACATTTACTGCATATATACTGTATGGAGTCTCTTAAGTGAGCAAATGACTTTGAATCTAATGCAGGCAAACAGTTATGATAGATTAATCCCTCCATTTCTGTTTATTTCTCTCTCTTGCTCGCCACACACACAAAATATGTAGATAACAGGAAGTTATTAAAGGAATCGAGGTAAAAATAGCACCAAATTCATCATGTTCTGTGTTAAATCCCATGATTCCCTCTGAGGTGATTGTGTTTAACAGCCTGATTATAAATGTTTCATTTTCATTGAGAGATTTCAGACTCGTCGACAGCACTGAAAAGTTTGATAAGGGTTTTCCAGATGTGAGTGTTACTATGGCAGCACATATATGTGAGGATGGCATTAGTTGATGAAATGTGTGTGTGTTAATTGCAGGTTGTTTATTGTAGCACTGTTGTATTCCACTGATATCAGATCGTGATGGGGGTTTCCAGAACGGGTGTGTTTAAACATGGAAAACCATTCTGCCATAATCTCTCTCTCTCTCTCTCTCTCTCTCTCTCTCTGTTCTAATCCGAGCGATCTGTGTTTCCACGGTGATGGAGTGATATCATCTCACTCACAACCTTCTGTTCGTACTTAATCAGTAACATATTAAAAAAACACATATTTATGTGACATTTATGTGTTAAAGTGTATTTATTTCCTAAAATGGCCTGAACACAGATCAGATAGATGCTCTGTCTCCTCTGATTGCTGGATTTTGGCTTTTAAAGGGATAGTTCACCCAAAAATGAAAATTCTCTCATTATTTACTCACCCTCATGATATCCCAGGTGTGTATGACTTTCTCTCTTCACTAAAACACATTTGAAGAAAAATAGAAAAATATCTCCGCTCAGTAGGTCCTTAAAATGCAAGTGGATGGTGATCAGACCTTTCAAGCTCCAAAAATCACAGACAGTCAGCGTAAACGTCATCCATACAACTCCAGCAGTTAAATTAATGTCTTCTAATGTCATTCGATCACTTTTGATGCAAAAAAGATCAATATTTCAGAACATTTTAACTATAAAGCATCACTTCTGGTCAGCAGCAGTTATGCGGACTGTCATTTTTCCATGACAATTAATAATTTCCCTAATCCCCACCACATTCTCATTACTGCAATGTAAAACAAATGATGTGTTACTGTATTTAAATTGTGAATTAATCATGCAACATGGTAGTATTCGTTGTGATAATTAGTGATAAACCGATATATCGGCCAGGCCGATTAATCGCCCGATATTTGGCCATTTTCCGATTATCGGAATAGGCCGATAACCGTGTTCGTTTGACCGATTAACAGAAGTGTTAACTTTCCCTTGTGTCAGTTCCAAAACCTACAAATAGATGTGTCAAAGCATAGTCAACAGTTTTATGTTTTCAATGTTTTTTCTTTTCTTTTCAAGTTTATGCCAATTTGAGTAAATATTGCATAAAATAAGTGTTTGTTTCACTTTAGAGATTTTTGTACATCTGATCTGCTGTTTTTAAATTGTATTCTGTTTATCTGCATTTATATCAGCCATCCTGCTCTCTGTCGGTATCGGCCATTGAAATCGGTCGACAACTACTATAGTGATAATAAGAATTATGAAAGAACTCAATAGTTAAACGTCGAGGATATTTTTATCTTACATTAATGAGAATTTGAGGGGGAAATGTGCAATGGAGAAATGTAGTTTTCATGGAAATAATTTCAAATAATATTTATTTATTATGGTTTTACCGATACAATTATTTTGAACGTCTGCCTATACCAATAATTTGGTTTTTCTGCTTTTTCTGTTCTTCCTTGTTTCACATCACTGGTAATTACACAACACAAAAGCACATTATTAACTTACATGAGCCTCTTCTCTGGCTCACATTAATTTGGTTAATATTTTTAATGTTCTTAAATCACATGAACTAAACTGTGAAAGATGAAGCTGCCTCCGCTTTCGCTTCAACAAACTCATTATATTCCTTGCCGTGTCGAGCTTTAAAGTTGCATAATCAAATGAGTTGTGTTAAAAATTTAAACGGTAGTTCTGCCTTGTGAAATTCTAGCAGTGCAAAGCTTCCAAATCACAACTCTGCTGCCATTGTCACCCAATTCTGAGTAATTCCACACAAGAGACATTTTCTTTCACACGCAGCACAAGCTGCATGCACTGTGTAATGCGGAAAATGCATTCCGCTGCAATTGTGGCAGAAGTAGAATCCCTGTGCATCAGAATCCGGTTATCCCTCAACACACATGTGCACTCATCAAAAACATGTAAACGGCACATATGCATTAACATAAACACATAAAAGCCATGTTCTCTGACAGATGTGTGTTAAAGCGCTTTCTCTTAACAGCCTTTAATCCCTCACACAGCTGCATTCGTGTTTAAATGACATTTCAGAATACTGCTTTCTGCAAAACCCAAGAGTAAGCTGCATATAAACGTTGACAAAGTCTTGACAGAATAAAAGATAGACTGTATATGTAATGAAAGATATATAGAAGCCTCAGTAAAGTCAAATGATGTCCACAGTAGAGGTAGAAGGATATATCTGTTTTACCGATTAATCGGTGCCGATAGTTGTTTTTGGAACTATCGGTTATCGGCAGAAATCTATGCAGCTTTAATCTAGTGAATGTAGTCTATAAAAAGCTTAATTTGGTAAAGACTTAAATACAGAGGATTGTAACGGAGCCAAGTCTCCTTCATCTCAAAATAAGTATGTGTATTCCGGGCTCTTGTTTATTGTTAAAAGTCCCGCATTATGCACTGTAAGGGGGTTTAGAGGAAAGGAGGAGGCGAGAACCGGCTTGACAACTTAAATAATAATTTATTAACCAAAAACCCCAACCAAAAACACAGCACAGCTGTCTGTCATTCTCTCTCTCTCGAACTGTCGTCCCCGGCCGCCTTTATCCCTCGCGCGCCCCATCAGGCTGATTGGGGACCGGGTGTGTCTCATTCCAACCCGGCCCCGCCCTCCTCGGCTCTACACTCCTCCCGGCGTTGCCTCAGGCCGGGGAGCCCCCGGCATGACGTACATCTTCCCCCCCCCCACCCTTCCTCTCCGGGGGGGGGGGGCGTGCCTTATGCCCCAACTGCCGGCGGGTCCTCCCCGCCTTCCTCGACCTGGGAGGAGACAGGAGGGGAAAAAAAACACAAAATGGCGAGGGAAAGGCCAACACGGAGCAGCAGAGAGAGAGAGAGGAGAGAGAGAAAAAAAAAAACTCACCGGTTCTCTGATGCGCCGTCGCGTGGTCCTCGATCACTACTCCACCCTCTCAGGCGGACTGCAGCCGCTCCTCCCCGGGCGGACCGGAGTCAGACCTCCGACCCCCAGCGGACAGAACGCCCCTCCGCGTTCCCGGCGTCCCGTGGGGACTCTCCTCCGCCCCTGGCAGCGGCCCTACCACTCCAGGCGGTCGGGGAGTCACTTCCCTCCTCCCCCCGCGGACGGCGGTCTTCTCTCGATCCCTCCGCGGGTGGGTGAAGATCATGATGGTTTCACTGACATCCTGTGTTCCTCCAGTATAAACACACACACACACACACACACACACACACGCACACACACACACTCACATGCACACACACACACTCACATACACATACGCGTGCGCGCACACACACACACTCACATACACATACGCGTGCGCACACACACACACACACTCACACACACATGCGCACACACACACACACACACACATATGCATGCACACACACACTCGTGCTCATATGGATGTGTGGTGACATCATTTCCTGTTCAGCCACTTGTTGATGTTTTTGTCGTCGGTCCTCTGGGAGTGATTCATGTTCAAGGTTTCTCAGGGTTTGTGTGTGTGTGTGTGTGTGTGTGTGTGTGTGTGTGTGTGTAGCCTGTGTATTTGACTGTATGTATGTGATTCTCATCACAGTGTATTTAAACAGTATTACAGTAAAAATACTGTAATACAATGCATGAATACTTCACAGTTTGAAAATTTGATGTTACAATGCAAAACATCTTTTCTTATTTTTGTCTTTTGATTCTGGGATCAAATACAAGCCAGAAATGTCCTTGACTGTTTTCTTGAGGAGCGACGCTTATGCTGCTGTAACACAGAACGGTAATATTGTTTAGCTGGACGTGTGCTTGTGTGAATGAGGTGTTGAATATAAGTGGTTGTGCCATGTGAAATCTAATAAATATAATGTAAAAAAACAAAAACATAACCGTACGACTTGAGCACTATATTCCAAATCTTCTGAAGTCTTACCATATAGTTTTGTGCACTGAAAATCTTCCTCAGAATCTCATAAATCACATCATGCTTCTCTGTATGGACTACTTTTATAGTGGCTTTATGATCATTCTAATTCATCTTTCATGTTTCACTGATGAAAGGAAGTCATTCAGGTTTGAAACGACATGAAGGAGAGTAAATGATGACAGAATTTATTTTTGAGTGACTATTTAAATTGAAACTGAGGGGAAAACAAGGTGTGTTAAGCCCCGTTCACACTGACTGCTTTATGTTTTTTGGTCTTATAAAGTAGGTCTGTCCAGTGTGCCCTGTTGAATGTTGGCACCGACGGGCAGCAGGATCAGACTGCAGCTGTCAGGATCTCTGTCCTCGTGTCCCAGAACACAAACAGAACCACAAACTGGGCCGTGAGAACAGCAGCAGAACAGAGTCAAACAAACACGAGAACATAAGCGCTGTGTGACGTTAACAAATGATTGAGATTAGAGCTGCAACTAACAACCGTTTCAATAATTGATTACTATATCCATTTATACTTCAAAATTGAAGGCTATAAAACAAATAAAAACACAGTGGCACTGACCAGATGTTTGTCTAATGCCTTTATTCCATACAAGGGTGTTTCTTCAACTTCAGGAACTTTTAGCACTGACATCTAGAAAATAAAAGTCTCGTTCAAACATTTTTCACACTCTCACTAGTTGATTTAATTAGTCTACTAACAATGTCCATCAGTGTGTGTTGATGCATCACAGGAGATTTATGTCATTCAAGTCATGAAAATTCATTTCCAGCACATCTCAAATTCTTTGTTTAGTTTAATAGAATTCTGTGCTGGAAATGACGCTGATGGAAATGACATTTTTAACGCTTTCAGATAAAAAGCCGGAAGGTTAATTTCATAGATAACATTTTATGTGTCTTAAAAAAATTAAGTAATAATAAATTAAATTATTATTTAATAAATAATAATAAAAAAATTATGTTATTTTATATATTTAATATAACATAATATTATTTATTTATTATAAATAATATTTATTAAATAATAATTAAAAAATTGTTATTTTATATATTTAATATAACATTATTTATTTATTTATTATAAATAATATTTAATAAATAATAATTAAAAAATAGTTATTTTATATATTTAATATAACATAATATTATTTACTTATTTATTATAAATAATATATAATAAGTAATAATTAAAACAATATGTTATTTTATATATTTAATATAACATAAATTATTTTTTTATTTATTATAAATAATATTTAATAAATAATAATTACAAAAATATTGTTATTTTATATATTTAATATACCATAATATTATTATTATTTATGTATTTATTATAAATAATAATTAAAAAATAATGTTATTTTATATATTTAATATAACATAATATTATTATTTGCTTATTTATTATAAATAATATTTATTAAATAATAATTAAGAAATAATGTTATTTTGTATATTTAATATAACATAATATTATTATTTGCTTATTTATTATAAATAATATTTATTAAATAATAATTAAAAAATAATGTTATTTTATATATTTAATATAACATAATATTATTTATTTATTTATTATAAATAATATTTAATAAATAATAATTAAAAAATAATGTTATTTTATATATTTAATATAACATAATATTATTATTTACTTATTTATTATAAATAATATATAATAAATAATTAAAACATAATAGGTTATTTTATATATTTAATATAACATAATATTTTTTTATTATAAATAATATTTAATAAATAATAATTACAAAAATATTGTTATTTTATATATTTAATATACCATAATATTATTATTATTTATGTATTTATTATAAATAATAATTAAAAAATAATGTTATTTTATATATTTAATATAACATAATATTATTATTTGCTTATTTATTATAAATAATATTTAATAAATAATTTAATATTAAAATAAAATACAGAAATCACAATTTTTGTATAATTTGTCAAAATCACAGCTTAACTGGAAATGACAGCCAATAAAAAGTGATATTTCCCTTGATTTTTCTTTGTTTAGTCTCATATTTCATGCTCTTCACTGACACTTTTGTTCACTTGGTTATCAAGTACACTAACTTTTGAACAAACTTTATTAGGGGCAAAATTTTTGGAAATAATTTTCCCACAATAAATATCGAAATGGTTTCTGTTTATTTCACTGTTTGTTTAGATGTTAATTGTTTTAAACATATAATAATTAGTATTTTTATAATGGATTTCCATAGTTTAACATCGAAAGGCTAAAACAGTCAAATCTATACATAAAAGACATTTCAGTTTTAACTGAGACTTTCATATAACAAAAAGAAAAAAGTTGAAATCTGTTAGTTTTAATGTAAATCAACCCCTGGTACATGAAAGTGCTTGAAGTTGAAGAAACAGCTAGAAACTAAATCTTTTAATTACAGTAAGAGTGATGTCACTAATATAAGATTAGCAACACCAACGCGCTGGATTAAGCAGCTGCAACAACCCTGAAAAAATGACAAAAAGCTCTTATCTCATTGGTCAGTCAGTTTTCATTGCAGTCCGAAGAAAAAATAATTGGCCCACTATCTGTAAAAAAGAAACCTTCGGATTGTCAGCGGACGATTTATCAGACCCGATGTGAATAATGCCATAGGAATGCATTGTTGCCGTTCAAAAGCTTGTACGTAACGAACAATCGACTTGGTGTGAACAGGCCTTTAGTCAGAGCTTTCATACCTGCAAGTTATTTTAGTTCACCACAGAGTTTAACTTCTCTGAATAACTGTGATACTGACTTCATCCTCCTTATCAGATCTCATGATTAGAGTTCATCATGCTGTCTAGAGCCCGCCCGATATGGGATTTTTGAGACCAATACCGATACCGATTTTAGAGAGGGAAAATTCACCGATTACCGATATGGTGACTGATGTAGCTAATTTTTGAGCTGGAATGAAAACAGACCTTTACTATGTGGATTGTGCACCGATTTTGCACCGATATGACTATGCAAAGGTACTCAGTAAGCTGCTTTCTTAAACAAATATTTTTATCAAAGAATATTTGACATTATTATTATACATTGTCAACAAATTCTAGAAATGAACACTGAGAAAATAAATAAATAAAAATACAATAAATAGCTAAATAAAAATCAGTACTGTATGTTTAGTATCAGTCAAATTCTGACCATTAAAATAAAGAATAAATAAAAATAAAATAAATAGCTTAATTAACATCAGTACTGTTTAGTATCAGTCAAATGCTGACCATTTAAATAAAGAATAAATAAAAATAAAATAAATAGCTAAATAAACATCAGTACTGTTTAGTATCAGTCAAATTCTGACCATTAAAATAAAGAATAAATAAAATAAATAAAATAAAATAAAAATCAGTACTGTTTGTTTAGTATCAGTCAAATTCTGACCATTTAAATAAATAATAAATTAAAATAAAATAAATAGCTAAATAAACATCAGTACTGTTTAGTATCAGTCAAATTCTGACCATTAAAATAAAGAATAAATAAAATAAATAAAATAAAATAAAAATCAGTACTGTTTGTTTAGTATCAGTCAATTGCTGACCATTTAAATAAAGAATAAATTAAAATAAAATAAATAGCTAAATAAACATCAGTACTGTTTAGTGTCAGTCAATGGCTGACCATTTAAATAAAGAATAAATTAAAATAAAATAAATAGCTAAATAAACATCAGTACTGTTTAGTGTCAGTCAATGGCTGACCATTTAAATAAAGAATAAATTAAAATAAAATAAATAGCTAAATAAACATCAGTACTGTTTAGTGTCAGTCAATGGCTGACCATTTAAATAAAATAGCTAAATAAACATCAGGGGCCGGTTGCACCAGCTATACGTACGTTACAACTTAGCCTAGTTGTGGCGTAAATGGGCATTAAGTCACAATTTACGCTCTAATAAATACTTGAGCATTGCACCAATACATTTATGTAGGACATAACCCTACTTATAAACTAAATATATACGGCAGCCTCCGACCAGGAGTAACTGATGGAATAAAAAGCAGACTGATATTTAATGACATCAATGAGCTCATGTTTTGCATGACAGGCTTCAGTCCTTTCGACATATATGATGAAGTTGACATTTACACTCATTTACATTTACGAGAGAGAGAAAAAAACGTACTTTTAAGCGGCTCTTCAGCATGAAACCGATCAAACGGTGCCGTTTTTAGGCTGCGTCGCCCGGTGTCAGGTTTCAACACATTCAAAATATATATATATATATATATAGGATATTAAAATGAATAACTGTGAACCAAATGGTGAATCCTGAACAAAACAGTTTGGTGAATACATGTTTACTCATTAGCTTCCACTCAGCTGACAACAATGAAAGTAGCTACGTGATTAGCTAGTTAGCAATAAGCTCGTTGCCACGGAGAGTAAAAGATGGACTTTATTTACTTTCCAGCATTGCGTCTCACCAACTAGGTAACTACGTAGCGTGAAATCAACACTCAACAGACACAATCCACCACCGCACCGTTGTCTGCTGAGCTGCAAAAAGATGCTCTGATGTTTCCCTTTCAATCATTACTGACTGCACTGACAAACTATAGCTGGCTAACAGCAAACAGATGTGATAAACATGAGTGACATGGTTGTCAGGGACAGGGTTAACGTTATATTAGTTATATAAAAAGATGGGGTAATTTTTTATTAACTTTCCAGTATGTATTTCACAAACTAATTAGCAATTTAAGGAGAAGAGATCGTTCAAATCCACACCGTTTAACTCCGTCCTGTCTGCAGAACCAACGTCAGCTCAGCTCTGTAAATGATGGAGTCGGAGCGCGCTCTGCTGGACAAACTACGCTATGACACCAATTCTAAAGCATTGTTTTCTGCATTATATGTTCTGAAATTTTTTTTTCATATCGGCGCATATCGGTAAAATATACACTGATGCCGATATATCGGTGAAAGTCTAATATCGGCCGATAATATCGGCTGACCGATATATCGGTCGGGCACTAATGCTGTCATTCTGCCTTGTGTTTTTCAGGGTTCTGGTGTGTGAAAATGACACAGTGAATGTTGGAGCTGCTCCAGAATCCAGAGCTACAGAGGCATCAGATCATCTGTGAAAGTATGAACCTGTTCTTTGTCTGACATGTTAGCTTTAGTCTCTGTTTGATGTAGGGCTCGTCTGTGTTGCACACATTATAACAAATTTGTCTCGTTTTCCAGTAAAGATATCGAAACAGGATACATTTACTTGAGAAGCAATTTAAACGTGACATTAAGAACACCTGTAATTTACAGTTCTGCACATGCCCTTTCTTCAGTTTAGGATATGATGATGAATATATGTCCTCTCCTCTCATGTTGTTCAGTTTGTTCTGTGCTGGTTCTTGGACCTTTCACATCTCGCTGCCTGTAGAACCTATTTAACTGTGGCCAGTGTGACCCATTTGCAGGACCTGAGAGAGTCACACAGCACGGTGTAGCCTACTTACACTAGCCTATATATACACCAGCACATGCACACTCAGTCAAAACTTTCCTCTGGATGTGGGTGTATAAAGATGCTAATGTATTTCATCTGTTCACAGCGTCATCTGTCAACGGCATTGTGTGTTTGTAATTAGTGGTGAAGCATCACTGTTACACTCGCAGTGATTTAATCAAACCTCTAACACTGAATATTAAACGTTCAGTGTGAAAAGGCCCAAGAACTCTTTGATTTTCCGCATGTGTGTGTCATCTGCTCACACTCTAAAATTGGTTGGGTTCACTTTGTATTGTAGTGTCTCATTGCACAGATGTATCCGGAAATCAAATGTGGCCATGACAGAAAATGCATTGTGTAGAGACCCGTCCAGACTCATGAGATCTTCAGCGGAGTCTGTAGCTTCACCTGCATGAAGTGAATCTGTCTGTCGCTCTGGTTTGGACATTTGAACTCAGATCCCAGTGTGATTCACTCGATGAACTCAATGATCTGCACTGAGAGAGATCAGCGTGTGAATCAGACAGCAGAGATTTTCCACATTTATCTATTTGTCCCTGAGGTCTCAGTACTGTGGATCAGGCCGTCCCAGAATACAAGTTTAGTAGCTGCTTGTGTAAAACTGAATTGGATGAAGTGGGCAGGTGTCAAACACACACCTGAGTGACTGTGGTTTAGAAAAAATGCATGCTGTAATTACATCTATGATTGCTATGAGTTCTTTTTGCAAAAATAATTAACACCAAACAGGTTAAAATGTTGTCATCCAGCAATGAGACACAAACGATGCAAAACTTACTGTATGTCAAGCAATGCTGGAGTGACTCCTGTATTACACACACACACACACACACACACACACACACATACACACATACACACACACACACACACACACACACACACACACACACACACACACACACACACTAGAGGTAGACCGATATATCGGTTTTACAGATTGATCTATGCTGATAGTTGCTTTTTGAAACTATCGGTTATCGGCAAAATCTGTGCCGATAGTTTTTTTAATTTTTTATTATTCCTTATTTTTTTTGTTCCTCATCATTAAACCTAATCTGGTGAAATATATACAAAACTCTTCATATAGTGAATATATAGGCTTTAAAAAGCTTAATTTGGTAAATGCTTACAGTAAATATTGAGCATTGTAATGAAGCCAAGTTTCTGTCATTTCAAAATAAGAGTCCCCGATGTATTTTGGGCATGTTTACAGTTAAAAGTCCCACGTTATGTACCAAATATAAATTTTTCTGGTTATTATTGGGATTTTGGTTGCACAATAAACTGCTTTTAGGATTTTATTCATTTTGGACTCTTGTAGCCTCAGTGTCTGTGCCCGTCATTGTAAGGAAAGACCAACATTTTTTTTTAGCATTCTATAAATCAATTTCAAATAACTACCGGCCGATTAATCAGTTATCTGCCTTTCCCACCACCTTAGTTATCGGTATCGGCAAAAAACACTATCAGTCAACCTCGAACACACACACACACGAAATGATGATTTAAGGGATTCACTCTCATATTGAAATGCATTTGCTACTTTCAAAACTTTATAGTGTGTACATGGTCAAAAGAGACAAAACTGTGTGTGTGTTGAGTATTGTGTAATAGTGAAATATTCCCACCATTTGTACTGATGTAACAGTAAAGAAGGAAGAAACTGAAGGACAGAGAGAGAGAGAGAGAGAGAGAGAGAGCGAGCGAGAGAGCTCGAGGAGGAGTTTGAGGATGAAAGCTGATCTCTCTGGGATGTGAGCTACATTTTACACACACACACACACACACACACAGAGGAAGGAAGAGTGAGGTATTTCAGATAGTGAGAGCAAGTTTTGTCAGCTGGATCAGTGGGAGAAACTCAAGCGTCATGCAGGACTTAACATCAGGTATGTGGCAAATGGACAAGAGAGTGTGTGTGTCTCGAGTCTTATTTCATTAATATATTTCAGGGAGTAGGAAAATGTTTTGCATACCTTTCCATGAAAAAAAAAATCACTTACAGCACCTTTAATATTCGCTCTACCAAAACACTTCTGTCAGACGGCTGCTGAACTGCCGCTATCCTTAAAGAGACAGTACCGTTTTAGCACTTGTTTTACATGTGTTTAAAAATGTGTAAATAGTAAAAATGATGCATGTAACATGATGATGGAATACATGGAATTTGTACAATTTAATAAAGCTCAAATGTGACCAAAATGATGAAAAACTAATGATAAAAAAAATAAATAAAAATCTGTAACATTTTATTGTCATATTGTACCAGTTCAGAAGGTCCCCTGTGTAATTAACATCATTAGCTGAGAAAGAATATCTTAAGGAAAATAAACATTATTACTGAAATATACCCAAATGAATCTGAATGAAATCAAAACCGATGTCGTACATAAGAGTCCGCCCAGTAAATCGAGTTCCCGGGGATAGCCGTTTGTAATGCCTGATCAAAAGTGTTATAGCGATTTAGTTTAGAGCTCTTCGAGTGATTTACTACCTGTGCATATTTATTGAAAGGCGTATTAATCATATGTAATACATTATGTAATATTTCTTGTGGTTATGTAATTCTGTTGAATTGTTTTTGTTTATGTTATGTTGTATTATGTTTTGTATAAGTAATATAATTGTATCATTTCAATCAATAAAATTATACTAAGTACATAAAATCATCTGATGTGTATTTAATGCCATACCAAACTTGCATAATGAAACATACATAGAGAGCAAAAGCTTGATTTGCATAATGCAATTTCTATAACATTTCACTTAACATGTATCTTTTTGTCCTTAAACTACTGATAAATAATTATAAATTGTGATGGCTAGACGACTGGATCAGTGCATCTCCGAAATGGGTCTTGTGGGGTGTTCCCGGTATGCAGTGGTTAGTACTTACCAATAGTGGTCCAAGGAAGGACAACCGGTGAACCGGAGACAGGGTCATGGGTGCCCAAAGCTCACTGATGCATGTGGGGAGCGAAGGCTAGCCCGTCTGGTCCGATCCCACATAATAGCTACTATAGCACAAATTACTGAAAAACTTAATGCTGGCCATGATAGAAAAGTGTCAGAACACACAGTGCATCGCAGCTTGCTGTGTATGGGGCTCTGTAGCCACAGACCGGTCAGAGTGCCCATGCTGACCCCTGTCCACCACCGAAAGTGCCTACAATGGGCACGTGAGTGTCAGAACTGGACCATGGAGCAATGGAAGAAGTTTGCCTGGTCTGATGAATCACGTTTTCTTTTAGATCATGTGGACGGCTGGGTGCATGTGCATCGTTTACCTGGGGAAGAGATGGCAGCAGGATGCACTATGGGAAGAAGGCAGGCCGGCGGAGGAAGTGTGATGCTCTGGCCGATGTTCTGCTGGGAAACCTTGAGTCCTGGCATTCATATGGATGTTACTACGTACCACATACCTAAAGGTTGTTGCAGACCACATACACCCCTTCATGGCAACGGTATTCCCTGATAGCAGTGGCCTCTTTCAGCAGGATAATGCGCCCTGCCACACTGCACACATTGTTCAGGAATGGTTTGAGGAACATGACAGAGTTCAAGGTGTTGATTTAGCCTTCAAATTCCCCAGATCTCAATCCGATTGAGCATCTACTGTATGGGATGTGCTGGACCAACAAGTCCAATCCATGGAGGCCTCACCTCGCAACTTACAGGACTTGAAGGATCTGCTGCTAACGTCTTAGTGCCGGATACCACAGGACACCTTCAGAGGTCTTGTGGAGTCCATGCCTCGACGGGTCAGAGCTGTTTTGGTGGCACGAGGGGGACCTACATGATATTAGGCAGGTGGTTTTAATGTTGTGGCTGATCAGTGTATATATACAGGTGCATCTCAATAAATTAGAATGTCGTGGAAAAGTTCATTTATTTCAGTAATTCAACTCAAATTGTGAAACTCGTGTATTAAATAAATTCAATGCACACAGACTGAAGTAGTTTAAGTCTTTGGTTCTTTTAATTGTGATGATTTTGGCTCACATTTAACAAAAACCCACCAATTCACTATCTCAAAAAATTAGAATACATCATAAGACCAATAAAAAAAGACATTTTTAGTGAATTGTTGGCCTTCTGGAAAGTATGTTCATTTACTGTATATGTACTCAATACTTGGTAGGGGCTCCTTTTGCTTTAATTACTGCCTCAATTCGGCGTGGCATGGAGGTGATCAGTTTGTGGCACTGCTGAGGTGGTATGGAAGCCCAGGTTTCTTTGACAGTGGCCTTCAGCTCATCTGCATTTTTTGGTCTCTTGTTTCTCATTTTCCTCTTGACAATACCCCATAGATTCTCTATGGGGTTCAGGTCTGGTGAGTTTGCTGGCCAGTCAAGCACACCAACACCATGGTCATTTAACCAACTTTTGGTGCTTTTGGCAGTGTGGGCAGGTGCCAAATCCTGCTGGAAAATGAAATCAGCATCTTTAAAAAGCTGGTCAGCAGAAGGAAGCATGAAGTGCTCCAAAATGTCTTGGTAAACGGGTGCAGTGACTTTGGTTTTCAAAAAACACAATGGACCAACACCAGCAGATGACATTGCACCCCAAATCATCACAGACTGTGGAAACTTAACACTGGACTTCAAGCAACTTGGGCTATGAGCTTCTCCACCCTTCCTCCAGACTCTAGGACCTTGGTTTCCAAATGAAATACAAAACTTGCTCTCATCTGAAAAGAGGAC
>NC_059379.1:565000-572500 GCF_019703515.2 Myxocyprinus asiaticus | reverse complement strand
TACTCGCATGAAAACTTGATAAGAGACTGGAACGATAATCATTTGGATGTGGGTTTGACTAGAGTGGACGGACCTCCAAAACTTGTCCCTGTATCTGGACAGTTAGAGACGGTGAGTACGGTCACAGTGATTTTGTAACGTAACGTGACAAAAAACATGTTCTCGCAACATAAGTAAACATAAGAAGAAAATTATTTCGTTGATCATGAGACTTAAATGAGACATTTGCCCAAAAATGGTCATTCTTTCATAATTTACTCACTGTTATGCCATTTCAAACTCTAATGACTTTCTTCTGCAGAACACAAACAAAACATTTTTGCTGGATATTTGAAGCGTTTGTCCATAAAATGCTTAAGTCAGTCTGCGCATGCATCCTGATCGCGAAAGAGACTGCAGAGATTTATAATAAAAAAGGAGTTACATTTTGGTCTATTTCTCGCCCAAGACTGATCATATCGCTTCAGAAGACATGGATTAAACCACTGGAGTCATATGGATTACCTCTTTAGTGCCTTTATGTCCTTTTTGGAGCTTGAAGGTTTTGGACCCCATTGACTCTCATTGCATGGACAAAAACACCTCATATCTCCATTAAAATATCTTAAACTGTTTCCCAGAAGAATGAAAGTCATACAAGTTTGAGGCGGCATGAGGGCGAGTAATTATCATTTTCAGATCATGCTTCATTTAATTAAAGAGGTCATGAAATGCTATTTTTTATAATTGAATTACCTTCCCTGAGGTCCAATGACAGTGTTAGTAAAGTTTTTTGCACTAAAACAGTCATAGTTTAGTAATAAATGAACATTTTCCACCCTGTTTCTGGCACTCTGACTGAAACGCTCCATTTTGGTCTCAGCAGCTCCTTTAAACTTCAAATCCAATTTGGAATGCCCAATTCCCAATGCGCTTTTAAGTCCTCGTGGTCACGTAGTGACTCGCCTCATTTCGGGTGGCGGAGGACGAATCTCAGTTGCCTCCGTGTCTGAGACCATCAACCCACGCATCTTATCACGTGGCTTGTTGAGCACGTTACCGCGGAGACATAGCGCATGTGGAGGCTTCATGCCATCCACTGCGGCATCCACTCACCATGCGCCCCACCGAGAACAAACCACATTTTGGCAACCACGAGGAGGTTACCCCATGTGACTCTACCCTCCCTAGCAACCGGGCCAATTTGGTTGCTTAGGAGACCTGGCTGGAGTCACTCAGCACACCCTGGGATTCGAACTAGCGAACTAGCGAACTCCAGGGGTGGTAGCCAGCGTCTTTTACCACTGTGCTTCCCAGGCCCCCCCTGCCACTGCTTCCTTAATCCCAACAAAGGTTTGCAATGGGATTTTAATGATGGACTGAAAGGGCCATTTAAGGACATTCCACGACCTATCCCTGAACCAGATTTTGGACAACTTGGATGTATCCTTGGTGTTATTGTCTTGCTGGAAAGTCCAGTGTGTAAAAAACAACAGTGGCATTATGTAAACAAACTGGCATTTAAAGGGTTAAAATCTTGAAAATGAATGAATATTTGGTAGTTATGATCAGGACTGATGTTGGTTAAAAAATCTAAGTCAGTGAAAGTGGAAAATAATATTAGTATATAATATTATTATGGCAGTTTTTTGACGCTGACATTTTTGTTCTCGAAGGATCTCTGAGTAACTTTTTTAAATTGATGCACAAGGGTTAACTAGTCCTAAAATCAAAGTGTCCCCTTACACTTCCCTTTGAATATGCTTTGAATGGAATACTGATCCAGGAACATGTCGAAATCGTTTGCTTTTAAAATCACAAAAAAGCAATGCGACATGGATTATCTCACTTTTATCATGGTAAAGTTCTGAGTTTCTTGATGATCATTCATGTTTTCCTACAGAACATTCAGAAGGCATTGATCAGACCCACCGCCTTCAAACCCGTCGTCCCCAAGAGTCGTAATGCAGTGCAGTACCTCTCTCCACGACTAGGGGGCACTCTATCAGGCAGCCAGGGAAACCTCAGTATGTTTTCTCAAGGAGACGAGGACCTTGCATCTGTAACAATGGAACGGCGCAGTTCCTACAGTGGAGCTCGCAACGGTTTGTTCAGCCAGTCTTTTACCATGACGGACACCACAAGGAACTCCTTAACAAACATCCCATCACATAACGGCCCTGTATATAACCAAAGTGAGGTGACCAAACATCACGGACACTCAAACTCTGACAGTGGACGCTCCTCGTCCAGTAAGAGCACAGGGTCTCTGGGTGGTCGCTGTCAGCCACTGTCAGATATGTGCTTCAGCGGACACTCCCCTCCGCACATCGAGGCCTACGAGGTGATTGTGAGAGACTTAGAGGAGAAACTGAGAGAGAGAGACCTGGCACTCCAGCAGCTCAGGGAGAACCTGGATGAGAACGAAGCTGCCATCTGTCAGGTTAGTGAGATGGTGTTTTCATCCCTTCTATGCATATTAAAGGAATATGCCAGTGGTTGAGCCAGTGTTGTTAGGTCCGGCCAAGTCAGACGTAACACACTAGTTCTCACACACTAGTTTCCATCAGATTATCTTGGGTGTCTGTCTTGCTGCAGGTGTACGAGGAGAGACAGAAGCACACTGAGCTGGAGATGGAGGAGTTCAGACAGACCTGTGCAGCTAAAATGCAGAAGTCGTCTCAAAAAGCACAGCGAGATCAACAGCTACTGCAACTGCAAGCGTTTCAGCTGCAACAGGAGAGTAAGAAACAGCAGGAGGATTTTACGCAGCTGCTGCAGGAGCGACAGAGACTCGAGGAGCGCTGCGCTTCTTACGAAAGAGAACACACACAGCTCGGCCCCAGACTGGAGGAGACCAAATGGGAGGTGAGGACTCAAACGACAACAGAGGATATGGTGTTATATTCAAATTAAGACGTAGTTCCAGCTAGGGCTGCACAATAAATCTAAATCAAATCGAAATGGCTATATGACCTTGTGCAATCATTAAACCGCAAAAGGCTGAGATTGAATTAAATAAATAGTCTGCATGCACTGCTCACTTTAAAGTTTATGTGTGCTCTGCTCTGTCCTGCTGTCTGTATTGTGTCTCGTGCTCAAAGTAACAGATGTGCACCGAGTTCAGTTCCATCTGCTTACACTCGCTGAGCACTCTAGATTCACTTTAATTTCACTTTTACATAATTCCAAATATGTTTGGCCACTACAAGTTAATATTCAAATAAAATACCCCATTGCACCGGGTATTGGTGGACAGAAAGGGAGAAGATATTAAAATGAGGAGCACATTATACAGATGTTGTGAACTCTTCTACAATTAGAAACTCTTTCTTATAGTTAAACTTATAGTTCTTGCATTTCCCGCCAAAATAAAAGCTTGATTATATTGTAAAGTAAAAGCTTGGTACAGTATATTACTATTGTATTTTAATAATAATAAATATTACACTTATATAATATTTATGTTGACTGGGTTCCAAAACAATTATGATGATAGTGAGTTGAGACCCAGGTACAATTGTGAATATGAAGAAAACATTGTTTATTTATTTATTTATTTATTTATTTATTTATTTGTGGCTGTATTGAAAAAGGTCTGAGTTTGATTCTTTCGGTCTCTTAAGTCTGTTTATTGGCAGTAGAGCATGCGCAAAACATTGTCTAATTTTGGTCAAAAAGCTACTACTCTCAAAAAATTTTTTTAGGATTAACACATTTCAGTTTCAAAGCAAAATTCCTTAAAATTGAATTGCATAATCTTTAACAAAATAAAATAAGAACAAATAAATATAAAACATTTTATTCATTAAATTCTTAAAACTGAAATTGAAATGCATAAAACATAAAAATAGGCTAAAATATATTTTGAGTATATATTTTTGTTTATCATTTCGCAGTTCAAATTACAATCGCAATAATTTTAGAGTTCCAGCAATAAAATTAAAACAATGGTTTTTGTGCGGGCCTGGGTATCTCAGCGAGTATTGACGCTGACTATCACACCTGGAGTTCGCTAGTTCGAATCCAGGGTGTGCTGAGTGACTCCAGTCAGGTCTCCTAAGCAACCAAATTGGCCCGGTTGCTAGGGAGGGTAGAGTCACATGAGGTAACCTCCTCGTGGTCACTATAATGTGGTTCTCGCTCTCGGTGGGGCGTGTGGTGAGTTGTGCGTGGATGCCGCGGAGAATAGCGTGAAGCCTCTACACATGCTACGTCTCCGCGGTAACGCTCAACAAGCCACGTGATAAGATGCGCAGATTGACGGTCTCAGACACGAAGGCAACTGAGATTCGTCCTCCGCCACCCGGATTGAGGCGAGTCACTACACCACCACGAGGACTTAGAGTGCATTGCGAATTGGGCATTCCAAATTGGGTGAAAAAGGGGACCCCCCCCGCAAAAAAAACCCCAATGGATTTTGTTTTAAGCCCTTCATTTTCTCAGCTTGTTCTAAACTTTTAGCATGTTACACTTCTTTTTTCCAGAATAAGTCACTGTTTTTTTAATTTTCATCATCTGAATAGTCCAGCGACTTAAAGTCCGAAGCGACAAATTTACAAAAAATGTATAAAACATTCAGTGAGTGAACCGGATAATTAATGCATAGAAAACAGGGTTGAAAAAATGTAGAAATATCCACAGATAGACAGTCATATTGTTTTACTCACAGACTAAAAGTGGTTTATTTATTAACAGCATAGAGCTACATATGTTATAAACAGCGTATTTGTAATGCAGAACTATTACACACGATTACTTAAAGCAAATGATCCCGATTTAAACAAGGCCAAATACTGCGTGATGCGTAATCTTCTTCACGGAGCGCGTCTTGACATCTGAGCGGCTGAAGGAAAGTCGGGCGGCGGCTCCTGGGTCCTAATGCTGGCAGCATGCAACCTGTCAGTGCGACTTATACAGAGATGCAAATTATCACCAACACAATTTTGACCAATTGCGACTAATGTTCAGGTGTGACTTTATTTCTGGAGAAAACGCTATGTCTCACACTCTGCTGTATCCCTCAGGTGTGCCAGAAGTCCGGTGAGATTTCATTATTGAAGCAGCAGTTGAAAGACCTGCAGGCCGATCTGTCTCAGCGTGTTGGTGAACTCATGACTCTGCGCGGGCAGCTGAGGGAAGTTCGCGCAGAGCTGCAGACGTGTCAGAGTCAGCTGCAGGAGGCGCACACGGCCTCTCATACCCGAACTCTGGAGCTCGAGGTGTGTGAGAATGAACTGCAGCGTCGCAAGAGTGAAAATGAGCTGCTCAGAGAGAAAATTAGCTGTCTTGAGGAGTCGTCGTCTAGCCTGCGCGAGGCTCTGAGCGCCACGCACGTCCACGACTCGTCCTCCTACAGAGGGGGCGGGGAGGAGCAGCGGCTGACCAGTGAAAGTGAGGAGTTAAAGGGATCAAAGCAGCAGATCGACAGACTGAAGGCGGAGCTTGCTTACGAACGCCAGAGTTTGTCCGATCAGGCCGCAGCGTTCGAGAGTGAGAGGAAGAGTTGGGAAGAGGAGAAAGATAAAGTGATTCGATATCAGAAACAGCTACAGCAGAACTACATACAGATGAACAAACAGAACCGTGCACTGGAGCGATCTCTGCGTGAGCTCAGTCTTGAGCTGGAGTCCAGAGAGCAGGACGATGAAAGCAGCGGTAATGAAGTCACCTTTGATGACATCGCTGCTACGGAGATCTAACATCCATCTTCAAACCCTAAACATGTATCACATCGTTTGAGAAGCTATATTATGCTCTACTGCTAGTACTAGCTTTACATTATATGCAACAAAGATTAGGCCACAACAAGCAGTTTTTTGAGGCCACAGTACAGTACCGACCCGCTTTAAAGAGTTTCGTCATGCCTTTTGTTTATCATGATCTGTGTGACCCAAGAATTGGAGAAACTTCAATAAGTACGACAGGGCTTCACTGAAAGTGTCATTTATTATTCTGGAATGTGGCACACAATACTGGCATATTTATTTGAATACTGAGTGTTTAATTAAACTTACTAAAGTGCACTTTAGTGGCATTCATGTATTTGAGTAGAATTCAGGACGTGAACGCAGCATTATTTAACACAGAATTCAGGTAAGATTCCATAAACTCTGGATTTAAGGGACATAAACCATTTTAGTTTTATAAACGCTCATGACTGTTATATCTGTACCCAAATAAAACACTAAATGCAATTAATTAAACACCATCACTGTTAAGATGAATTGTTCTTTCATGTAGAAGCCACTGCGAGTAGACCAAAGCATTATGAGAAACTGCTCTGTATCTTGTGGGTGATTCTTGTGGCGGTATTGTAATTTTATAATTAACAGTGTTTGTATGAAGTCAATACGTTGTATATTTTTTGTGTTGCATATTTAATGTTCCTATAAGCTGTTTGTAATTAAACACCTGCAATAACATATGCTGTTTTTTATTCAAATATTTCTGCACTTAAAGAGCCTGATCCAACATTTTTGTAAACCGGGATCTTAATCGTGAACAGTATTATGATGGTCACTAGAGCTCTTATATCAGGATTCATTTGAGTTTATAAAATAATAATAATAATAATAATCATTTACAAAAATGTTCATGTCCCAAAGGGTCTTCAGTTTGTTTTGGATGTGTACAGCTTTAATTCAGAAAGTGTAACGTCTGGTTGGATTCTCGTGAGCTTGCAATATCGGTTTATTTTCCTGAGATTCCGGAATAATCTTATCATCTGTGGAATGTTGACTGGATTGTGCATTCATCCTAAATACTGTTTAATGTGTTCTAGTTTATCCTGAATGGGTCTTTGGTCACTTTAAAGCGGGGACCGAAAATGAAACAGATATTTTTGCAGAACGAAACCCAAAACGGCGGCAAAGTCCCTTTCAAAATGTCATTTCTTAATGTTGGTAACCTCCGATCATTCTTTTCATGAAACTAAAGTCTAAATAGTTTATCACAGTCAATTTTCAGAATGACACCACTTCCTGTTGCCCAAAAAATGGGCTTGACTCTTTTAGTAGAAATGATGCTCATGTGCTTTGATTCTGAAGGAAACTGCTGCATCACACATTTCTTTGCCTGACTGCACGCTGTGGATGATTCTGTGACACGCTGAAGACATTTAAGAAAACTACACTGTACATAAGTGGGGCAGTGGTGGCTCAGCGGTTAAGGCTCTGGGTTACTGGTCGGGGGTTCAAGCCCCAGCACCGCCAAGATGCCACTGTTGGGCCCTTGACCCTATCTGCTCCAGGGGCACTGTATCATGGCTGACCCTGCACTCTGACCCCAGCTTAGCTGGGATATGTGGAAAGAAGAATTTCACTGTATATGTGCAAATGTATAATGTGTGATAAATAAAGAAAATTATTATAATTAATTAATTACTACATATACATGATGCACAGTTAATACAAGGATATCAAGGTAAAAAAGAACTTTTCTCAGTTCTATCTTCACTGAATTATTGTTGGATATGATGCATTAACACAGATTTGATGCTGCTGAGTTTTTACAGAATCT
>NC_059379.1:520000-560000 GCF_019703515.2 Myxocyprinus asiaticus | reverse complement strand
TCCATTCATTTCCAATGGCGGTCATTTTTGACCGGGAACACAACAAGTGTAACAAAGTGAAATAAAACCAATAAAATGTAAAGAAAATGGTCCAGATTTTTTGTGCGTGTGTGTTTTCAGATACCATATGTGAACAAAGTCAATGAATTGTATTCCAATTGGTTTAAGTAAAAAAAAAGTTTTTTTAAAAAGCAGTCCAAAATGACTGGAACACAACATGAGGGGTAAACAGGCGTATTTAGAGCAGTTTCTCTGTTTAAATGTTGAATCTGTGCATAAGGTAATATTGGTAATATAGTCAGTAACTGAAGCATATATAATTATTACAGTATATAAAAATCAGCAGCTGATCACATTCTCACAGTCTGTTCTGTACACTGAAACATCATCATATTTTATCAATATTTATCAATATTTTGATCAATGAAATAAACATTATTGTCTGGCATTCTTGAATGATTCCTGAATTTAGAATCTTAAAAATTCAATATACAGTAAGAATTTTGACAGCAGTAATAATGAAACACATTCTGTAGGCAAAATATTCTGATTGTCTAATTGTTTTATTGTTGATGATACAGGTTATGTGTGTGTGTGTAGAGTGGAAAACATCAAGACTGCTCCTTCATCTGAGTTTAGAGTCAGTCTGTCATCAACTACACACACACACACACACACACACACATTCACAGTGAAATGACATTTAGCATGTTTTGCGTATGGAACGCTTTGCAATCTGCTCTTTATTCTGCTATCTACTCTATTGTTTTCTAGATTTACCGAAAGCGTCTCCATTCAAGCTGAAACGAGTAAGCGATGATGCATTTAGTCTTTGGAATAACTGAGCTCTACTTTAATTTCAGAGGCACACTTTCAGTTTTAATCTGTTTAACAGCCTGAATCACATCAGACTTCTTGACTTTATCTCCAAACTCCATCTCTCTGTGTTCCAGCAAGATTCCCTGAGGGAAAAACAAATGTGAAGGTTTTACATTAATACTAACGTTTACTATATGCAATTTCTTTTCTCCAAAGTAACTTAAAGTCCATGCAATCAAGAGAAACATATTTAGCAATATGTATGTTCCCTGAGAATCAAAGAGTCCTGTTCTATCAGTTAAATTACAGAAACACTTTGGCTAGTTGAGTTACTAGATTTTTTACATTTGCGGGGGGTTCAGTAATTACTTGTAAGTGTGAGTGTACCTGTGTTCACATACCTGTTGATGTGGGCCGATGACATAAACAGCACCTAGGACGAAGCCCTCGCCCCTCACGTTACCCCAGTAACCGTTCTGAAACGCCCTCCAACCGTTCCTCCAGATGCCCACACGCACAAACCCTGATAAACCCATCCGGCGCTCACGAGGACCGTAGAAACCTCTCTGATTGCACACACAAACATAATAACAGTTTGGACTGGTTTGTGATGAATGTACATCAGCATATTTATTTAGTTCAATTCAAACTGTCTGATAACAAAATATCAAATCATCACAAACATCAAAGTGTGATCTGTGTGTCTCAAATACTGCTGAATCAATTCCCAGAACTGACTTCACTTTACTGAGCTATTTTTGCTCTGTGACTGAATGAACTGGTGTCTTGGTGATTTTTAATGGATGTATGATGTGAAGTCATCTTCACACAGGTGTTCTAGCAGAGGAACCACAGGTGGAGTTCAGCACATTCACTATCAACACACTCAAACACAAAGTGGCTTCATTTTCAAGCAACCTAGTCTCATAGAATGAAGATTATTATAACTACATTTTTGCAAACTGATTTTTATGCACCACGTTTTACGTTTCACTGCAGTTGTCTGCTGAAATGAACACTAGAGGCACTTCAACAACTGTGCGTTTTATTCACACAAATCACGAGTACAATGGCTGATTATGACTTTATAAACATGTATTTTTACTCACACACAGCTATGTTATTATATTGAAACACTATAACGCATCATTTGAAAAACGACACATTATACCGCTTGTATTACAGACCCACCTACATTTACACACTTATTCCAGTGTTATTTAATTTCATGGTAGTTCACCTGATAGAGTGCTGGACTCTAGCCCAGCCAAACAGACAAGCTGACACGTGAGACGAAAGTGTCACACAAGTGACACGAAATTACATGGTTGTTTTGTAAAATGTGCTTTTCATGTCGCATTTGCTTTAAAAACACTAACGGTTAGGTTTAGAGTAAGGTTGTCTGTTCACCTCTCCTTTGCTTTTAGGACACTATTGGTTAGGTTTAGGTTCACGTTTAGGTTAGGGAGGTACATTTTACTAATTAAAAACTCATCTCATATTCACCTTAAAATCTTGTCTGATTATGATACCAGTTCACTCGCTTTTGGCGCCCCCTGCTGGACATTTCACTAGGAAACTGCAGCAAAACGTGTAATGAAGCAGGTAATTTTGTTTTCAAAAATGTTGCAGCTGCCACTTAATGTTCATGAAACTGTATGCAACATTATATTTATTGCTTTAGCATTTAAGACTAAACAGATGTCTTTTAATCAAATGTTTTGCTTGAAAAGTGTGCTTATTCTAACTTTCTTTCATGGCGTCTACATTTTGCCATATAACAGAATAACATTCGGGCATTTTAAAAAAGTGAACACTCTTTGTGGCTACTGTATATAAGCTGATTTTAATCTGGAGGGGAAAGCAGCTCTTCTGTACAGAAACTTCCAGGCTAGAATGCAAGTTTATAAGTAGGGCTGAGTATCGCCAGCCACCTCATGATACGATACATATTGCGTTACACGTGTCACGATTCGATCTATCGCGATACATCATGATATCATGTTTCGATTTCGCTTTTAATTTCAATTAATTTGGGTATATTACAGTTATAATGTCCATTTTGCTTACATACAGTATGAAAGAAATTATCTTTAAGCTAATGCTATTATTCATTATACAGGGGACCTTCTAAATTATTAAATTATGTATATATATCAATTTTAAAAATTTTATTTTATCATTCGTTTTTCATCATTTTGGTGACATTTTAGCTTTATGTTGTCCATGTATTACACCAGTAAATATGCTGTACTGAAATTGCATATATTATTTTGCATATATGTTGTTTACATGCCTAATTTGTACTATTTACAAGTATTTACTTAGATATGTAGAACAAGTGCTAAAATGGTACTCTCTTTAAGAGTAGTGTTTGTTTGGTCGAATGGTTCTTTATAGCATCCATGCTATGTGTGATTAGAATGAAATGTTTCTTTTGTTGTTTTTGATAAATAACTGACTGTAGAGAACAGAAAGGATATTAAAAGAGACATTATTAAACAACAAATGCTTTGATTGGATCTAGTCTTTGGATTCACATCACACAGAAAGAGTCAAAACTTCTTCACCACTACACCACTCAAACACTGGTGAATGAAATCTAAAAAAACTACCAGCCTGTGGATAATCACAGACATTGTTTGTAGCAAATGAGAAGTATTTACACACATCTGATTGTTGGGGATTGCAGATTGAAAGCAGCGACATTGGGCTTGTACAAATGAAGATTAAATAGAAAATCAATATTTTTGCCCTAGATCCAAACGCGTGATAAACCGTGAATCCTGCAGGATCAGTTTCAGTCTTTTTCGTGCCTCATAGAAACATCTCTGACTGCACTGAATATATCACGATATATCACGATTCATGGATCTACAGTATGTATCGATACAACATCATGAGAAAAAGTATTGCGATATATCGATATTTGATTGTATCAACACAGCCCTATTTATAAGTGAGTCAAACTTAATTACGTTCTCATCCAGGAATATCTCTCCGTTGAAGTATGGTCTGAAGTCCTGTATCTCTGTGCCGATGTTTTCTTTGACCACGGCGTATAGAGGAACTCCACTGGCATCGAACTGGAGCTTCAGAGAGGAGAGTTCAGACGCCTCCTGAAACACAGAAACAAATGAAAGCAACACAAATACAAATATCTAAGAAGTTGTAACAAGTTTGTCTGTACCTCTCTGCACATGAATCATCCAGGTCTTCTGACAGCCATGATAACGGCTCCTGAAGTCTCCCACAGCTCTCTGGCCTTAAACACATGACCATCTGCACAACAGAGTCACTGTTCACCTCTTACATAACAGGATTTCAGCCAAAGAATATACAGGAATTTCTAAGGAATGTGTTTCAGTCGGACATCAGGGAAAAATCTGTTTTGCAACTCTGAAAGTCATGAGACTCAGTACTGTTCAAATGTTTTAGAAAACCAAGACAATTTTATTTGTGAAAAAATAAATACATTTATGCTTCTTTTCACCAAGGATGAAAACTGATTCAAATTATCCTGACAAAAACATTAGTAATGTTGCACATTTTTATTAAGTTGGCTTGACAAAGCCAACAAACTGTTATTCTTCGAACTTAGATTGTTCTTGTTTTTTTTAAATCCCTTAATTAAGACCAAATTTTCTAACACTAACTCCTCCTAGAGCTTTCAAGCTCAAACCACAAAAACATGGCACAGATCTTCAGACTGTTCTGGAATACTGTGCTATGTCTTTTCTAACAGAGCGGACTTACGGTTTTCGCACAGAAGCCGATAAAATATCGGAAAAATCCCATAGACTTGCCAAATATTCAAACGGGCCAATGAAAAGTTTGTGAATTGAAACTCCAACTCTCTGATTTATATGACAGCCTATCATCTATCTATCTCTCTCTCTCTCTCTCTATCTATCTATCGCTGGTGATCTGTCTCACTGTAGTGTCTGTGTAACCATCAAACTTCTACTTTTGAAACTTGTTTAACTCCCAAACAAGGCTTTGGCAAGCTGAAATCAAAGTTAGCTCTGAGAAAATCTCTAGCAGCATTTATTTGATATATTTTTATATATAACGCAATGATATTAAGACATTAATAATGTTTTTAGGCTGGTGTACATTGACTCACCTCCGTCCAGTGTTTTAAGATCTGTCTCGCCCAAGTAAGAGAGAGTTGCACACAGAGGTGGTGTGAGAAACAGATCAGAGAAAGATTGTAACGCCTTGATGAATGCAGAACTCAACGAGCTCACCACACGGGTCAGCAGCTCCATAACTCTCCTAACTCAAAACTACAGACTCAAGGATCTGGATCTGGAAAGTTTTCGAAGCAGCGCAGTGTTGAACTTTAGCTAAATAAACAACAGACTGCTCTGTGTTACTGAAGCTTGTTTGTGAGTGGAGTCAGTGGCTGCTCACAAGTTCTTTCTGCAGATTATCCTGTCAGATTGTTGGTCTTGATCCAGACATTGTGCTGCTGTTACTCAAGCTCTGTTCACACACACACACACACACACACACACACACACACACACACACACACTTCATACATACACTTACATCAATTATATCTTATCATGCTGTTAATAAAACAGAACAGTAAGTCCAATTCATCCACACCAGTAAAATCAGTGTGTCTGTACTGTATCTCTAAACTAGGTAGGTAAAGTTTGTAAACACAAATTTTGCTGTTGGCTTGCCTGAAAGTTTAAAAAAGTTTTAAAAGCTTGGGGTTTTACAGACAGACAGATAGAGACAGACAGACAGACTGACGGCAGAGACAGACAGATCGATATTAAACGACAGACAGAGAGACTGACAGAGACAGACAGACAGATCGATATTAAACAACAGACAGATAGATCGATATTAAACAACAGGCAGACAGGCAGACAGACAGACAGACAGACAGACCGACTGACAGAGACAGACAGACAGATAAATAGACACAGATCGATATTGAATGGCAGACAGACAGACCGACTGACCAACAGAGACAGATAGATTGACAGATCAATATTAAACTACAGACAGACAGACAGACTGCTCAACAGAGATAGACTGACATATAGATAGACAGACAGATTGATATTAAACAACAGGCAGACAGACAGACAAGACAGACCAACCGACAGAGACAGACAGATCAGTATTACAATGACAGACAGGCTGATCGACAGAGACAGGCAGACCGACCGACAGAGACAGACAGACATATAGATAGACAGACAGATTTATATTAAACAACAGGCAGACAGACAGACAGACAGAAGACTGACCGACAGAGACAGACAGAAAGATAGATATACAAACAGACCAACCGACAGAGACAGACAGACAGATCGATCAAATGACAGACAGAGACAGACAGACATATAGACAGACAGATCAATATTAAACAACAGATAGGCAGACAGAAAGACATATAAATAGACAGACAGATCGATATTCAACAACAGACAGACAGATAGATAGATCGATAGATAGACAGAAAGATATTAAACGACAGACAGACAGACAGACAGATAGATAGATATTAAACGACAGACAGACAGACAGATAGATAGATTTTAAACGACAGACAGACAGACAGACAGATAGATAGATATTAAACAACAGACAGACAGACAGACAGACAGATTAGATAGATAGATAGATAGATAGATCGATAGATAGATCGATAGATAGATATTAAATGACAGACAGACAGACAGACAGACAGATAAATCAGTGTGTCTGTGTTTTTTCTCTAAATAAAATATTTAGGTATAAAACATAAGGAAGTTTAAAACTCTCTGCAAGATCAATGCAGATCGATATTAAACGACAGACAGACTGACAGACAGACATATAGATTGATATTAAACAACAGACAGACAGACAGACCAAATGACAGAGACAGACAGACAGATAGATAGACAGACAGATCGATATAAACGATAGACAGACAGACAGACTGACCAACAGAGGCAGATAGATTGATTGACTGACTGACAGACAGACCGACTGACCGAATGACCGACAGAGACAGACAGACATATAGACAGATAGATCTATATTAAATGACAGACAGACATATAGATTGATATTAAACAACAGACAGACAGACAGACCAAATGACAGAGACAGACAGACCAAATGACAGAGACAGACAGACTGACCAACAGAGAAAGATAGACAGATAGATAGACAGACAGATTGATATTAAACGATAGACAGACAGACCGACTGACCAACAGAGACAGATAAATTGATTGACTGACTGACAGACAGACCGACCGAACGACCGACAGAGACAGACAGACATATAGACAGACAGATCTATATTAAATGACAGACAGACCGACCAACCGACTGACCAACAGAGACAGACAGACATATAGATAGACAGATCGATATTAAACAACAGACAGACAGACAGAGAGATAGATAGACAGATCAATATTAAACAACAGACAGATAGTTAGACAGACAGGTCGATATTAAACGACAATCAGACAGACAGACCGATTGACAGAAGTTAGGTTAGGTTCGGGTTAATCCTAACCCATAACACTCTCTCTCTCTCTGTCTCTAAAGACCCACAGGAGGTGTTGCCATTTCTGCATATTATAAGCAACTTTGGGCTTGTTTTCTCAGGAAGTTGCTTATAAGTATGGGCAGTCATGATATTTTTGGGCTTATTTCCATAATGCATTCACGTTTTTTGGGCTTATTTACGATTCTTGGCCTATTCTGAACTTCAGATTCAGTTTCTCAGCACAGAAACACAGACTGAGAAGATTAAACTTTGATGATGCAGAATCTTCACCTCGCTCAACTGGATGAATCTCAGTTTCTGTCTGTCTCTCATGAGAATCCTTATCTGGTTCAGCTTCATTTTTTCATGATCTGAATTCATGTCTACTTCACTTTTGTCCGTCAGCTGATGAAAGAGTATCTCAGTTCAGAGGATTGAAATGAACTGAATTGAGTGTCGTCAGCACATCCACACGAGAGATCATTTACCTGTGCGTCTCTGCGCTGCCCTTCAGAAAGTGATTCTTCTGGGTTCATGATCTCTGAGGTTCGCTGACCAGCAGCTTCACCTGATTCATCATTATTTACCATCTTAAAGGAGATAACAAGGAGAAACTGCAGACATGAGTGAATGCAGAACAGCACACAAAGGTATCTTATGACTTCAGGTGACTTGTAATGTAGCGTATGAGTCATATGGACTACTCTTATCCTGTTTTTGTCATTTTGACATGTTGGGTTCAAGTTGGATCCCATTTTTCGTGACTGATCACCTGTTCCTCTGCAATGCTGTCATTCAGCTGTGGTGGATCTGATCTCTCTGGGATCTCCATCACTGTATCTGATTCAGTCTGATCGGAGGACGTCAGGTCTCCAAGATCATGTGAGGTTTCCGTGGTGATCTGCAGAATCATCACAGCACATTTCAATGGACTTTCACTGCATGGACTGCAGCGTCAAGGGACGTTTGAAGTTCACCGAGAGACCTGCAGTGACATCTACAGGTAGAGAGCAACAACACGGCCACTCCCCACAGGTTTGGGACAAGTCATTTAGCATATTATTTGTGTGTGTGTGTGATGACCTGATTTAAATCTTGTGCTGGATGGATGAGAGTCAAAGTGTCAAGATGGTGTGTGTGGTGTGATGACACAAACCTCATCATCTCCCTCATTTACAGCAGGCAGATGTGCAGGACTGGATCTCTCGTGTGCTGGTTCTGATACAGACTCTTCTGTGTGCCTTCAAAACAGCAGAACACTAAAAATCATTAATAAAAAATGGAAGACACACTCTCTGAAACTTAAAGTGTCCCTCCTAATTCCACTTTGCCTTCTCTAAGGACACAAACACGTCTATTGTGTCTCATTCTAGATGGAGAAAAACAAGTGTTCTCCACCTCTCACCGTGAGCTCCTCCTGTGCAGCTGTGATGCTGTTCTGCTCCTCCTGCAGGAGTTTCTGATGGAGTGACTCCTCTCTCACATGCTCTGTGTTCCAGTGAGACACTTACAATGGAAGTCAATGGGGTCAATTTTTGGAGGTTTAAAGTCCGAAATGTGAAGATTATAATTTTATAAAAGCACTTACATTCATTCTGTTAAAACTTGTGGATTAATTGAGATGTGAAGTTGTTTAAATCATAATTTTAGGGTTTGTTGACATTACGTCATCATGGCAATGAAGTTGTAAAATTGTCTAACTTTCCACAGATGCGGTTAGTAAGTGATTTAATCACAGTAAAATCATGTTAACACACATATTGTCTATACACAGTCTTGTGTCTATACTTTTGAAAGTGTGTGTACATGTTTATACTACATTGTGGGGTCCAGCCAGTGGTCCCCATGAGGGAAATGGCTCATTAAACATTTTTTTTTAATGTAAAAATGCAAAAAGGTTTCTGTGAGGGTTAGGTTTAGAGGTAGGTTTATGGTTAGAGGATAGAAATTATCGTTAGATCCGTATAAAATCCATAAAATGCATGGAAGTCTATGGAGTGTGTGTGTGTGTGTGTCTGTATGAGTGTGTATATACACTATATTGCCAAAAGTATTCGCTCACCCATCCAAATAATTGAATTCAGGTGTTCCAATCACTTCCATGGCCACAGGTGTATAAAATGAAGCACCTAGGCATGCAGACTGCTTCTACAAACATTTGTGAAAGAATGGGCCGCTCTCAGGAGCTCAGTGAATTCCAGCGTGGTACTGTGATAGGATGCCACCTGTGCAACAAGTCCAGTCGTGAAATTTCCTCGCTACTAAATATTCCACAGTCAACTGTCAGTGGTATTATAACAAAGTGGAAGCGACTGGGAATGACAGCAACTCAGCCACGAAGTGGTAGGCCACGTAAAATGACAGAGCGGGGTCAGCGGATGCTGAGGCGCATAGTGCGCAGAGGTCGCCAACTTTCTGCAGAGTCAATCGCTACAGACCTCCAAAGTTCATGTGGCCTTCAGATTAGCTCAAGAACAGTGCGTAGAGAGCTTCATGGAATGGGTTTCCATGGCCGAGCAGCTGCATCCAAGCCATACATCACCAAGTGCAATGCAAAGCGTCGGATGCAGTGGTGTAAAGCACGCCACCACTGGACTCTAGAGCAGTGGAGACGCGTTCTCTGGAGTGACGAATCACGCTTCTCCATCTGGCAATCTGATGGACGAGTCTGGGTTTGGCGGTTGCCAGGAGAATGGTACTTGTCTGACTGCATTGTGCCAACTGTGAAGTTTGGTGGAGGGGGGATTATGGTGTGGGGTTGTTTTTCAGGAGCTGGGCTTGGCCCCTTAGTTCCAGTGAAAGGAACTCTGAATGCTTCAGCATACCAAGAGATTTTGGACAATTCCATGCTCCCAACTTTGTGGGAACAGTTTGGGGATGGCCCCTTCCTGTTCCAACATGACTGCGCACCAGTGCACAAAGCAAGGTCCATAAAGACATGGATGAGCGAGTTTGGTGTGGAAGAACTTGACTGGCCTGCACAGAGTCCTGACCTCAACCCGATAGAGCACCTTTGGGATGAATTAGAGTGAAGACTGTGAGCCAGGCCTTCTCGTCCAACATCAGTGTCTGACCTCACAAATGCGCTTCTGGAAGAATGGTCAAAAATTCCCATAAACACACTCCTAAACCTTGTGGAAAGCCTTCCCAGAAGAGTTGAAGCTGTTATAGCTGCTATATAACCCTATGGATTAAGAATGGGATGTCACTTAAGTTCATATGCGTCTAAAAGCAGATGAGCGAATACTTTTGGCAATATAGTGTATGTGTGTGTGAGAGTGAGTGAATGTCTGTATGAGTGTGTGTGTGTGAGTGAGTGAGTGAATGTCTGTATGAGTGTGTATATATGTGTGTGTGTGTGTGTGTAGAGAGTGTAAGTGCGTGTGTGTGTGTGAGCGCATGCGTATGTTTGTGTGAGAGTGTGTGTGTGTGTGAGTGCGTGCGTGCGTGCGTGCGTGTCTGTGTGTGAGTGAGTGTAAGTGCGTGTGTCTGTGTGAGTGAGTGTAAGTGCTTGTGTCTGTGTGAGTGTGTGTAACTGCGTGTGTCTGTGTGAGTGTAAGTGCGTGTGTGAGCGCATGCGTATGTCTGTGTGAGAGTGAGTGTGTGTAAGTGCGTGTGTCTGTGTGAGTGTGTGTGTGTGTAAGTGCGTGTGTTTGTGTGTGTCTCTGTGTGTGTGTCTGTGTGTGTGAGAGTGTCTGTGTGTGTGTGAGTGTCTGTGTGTGTCCAGTGTGAGAGGAACTCAGTGGGATCCTGTGGTTTGTGTTCGAGCAGTTCACTGAAACCCTCCACCAGACACCGACCCAAAACACGCTTCACATTCTCTGAATCCATCTGATGAAATAAATCTGTCTCTTTTTGATAAATATCTAGAGTTATTCAAATAATCAGCCATCAATAACGAAATATAACAGTTGATAATGTCGTATTAAATCATATAATAATCCAGTGATATCAAACCACAGAAATGCTCGTGAGGCAGTTTGTGTCAAGTCTCCATGGAAACGGCGCAACAATGTAACACTTCCGTCTCGAATCAAACCACTTGGGAGAGTCAGTTCCGGTTATAAATGGAATTACCTTCGAGGATGCCCACAAATGCAGGTTTGGTGCACACATATAAGCACAGTACTGCAGTATTGATGTATGTAACAAGTATGAATATAGTATGAACAGTACTGCACAGATGTGAAACTCAAAACATTGTAATCCCATTAAAGGGATAGTTCACCCAAAAATGTAAAATTCTCTCATCATTTATTCACCCTCATGTCATCCCAGATGTGTTTGACTTTCTTTCTTCTGCAGAACACAAATGAAGATTTTTAGAAGAATATTTCAGCTCTGTAGGTCCATACAATGCAAGTGAATGGTGACCAGAACTTTAAAGCACATAAAGGCAGCATAAAAGTAATCCATAAAACAGTGGTTTAATCCATGCCTTCTGAGGTGATCCAGTCGGTTTTAGGTGAGAACAAACCAACTCCTAAAACTCCTTTTTCACTGTACATCTTGCCATTGCAGCATCTAGGCACCATCATGGTTTAAAGCGCAATTACACTTCCTAGCGTAGATATAAATACGTAGATGCCTCATTCGGCTGGTTCGGATACGTCAACCGCGGCGCCGTCTTGGAACAGTCAACAAGGAGAGCTGTTTGAATGCAAGTGAATGGAGAAGCCTCAGACCACTGCATAAACTGCTTTTGTGTGGAAACAGTTCATCATTGACTGACTGGGTGCTCATTTTCAGTATGTTTGCCATGATAAAACCTATTCATTTGTAGAGGACTTTATTTGCGGTTTGCTACGGAAAAAAAGTCAGGAATTTTTACATCATCTAAAATATTGCCCAATGTTTATGGACAATCAGATAATCTGAAAGTTGGCTGGAAAAGACTCCAAACAAGCACTGTGGAACTGTGGAAATGAAACATTGTCTGCATTGTTTTCTTAATTGTCCACATTAAAGTGCACGTTAGTTCTGAGAGAAAGCATTGATCCAAAACAAACCTTTTATTCTTTTTTATTGCTCAAGCCATGATGTTTGGTGTTTTGCTCTAAAAAAATAAAATCTATCAATCTAGGGATTCTCTAGTCAACCTAACAGTCTTTTCCACAAGCAATAGCTGAATTAAAACAGTAGCTTGACCGTCTTGATCTGTATTGCAGTACAGACTGTATTACACATCCACTGTTAAACTCTCAGTCTAAAGTCTTATTCGCCATGTTGTATATTCATCTATTATTGCTTATCAAAGGCATGTTAACATCACATCAGATCTTTGGCAGCATTTTGTCTAGTTTCCACCTCTCCTCAGAGGAACCATCTCATCACCTCATCAGTGCTGAGAGTGTTTCTGCAGATATGAAGCTGAACTCGTGTGACAACGAGGCG
This sequence comes from Myxocyprinus asiaticus, assembly GCF_019703515.2. Classification (NCBI taxonomy): domain Eukaryota; kingdom Metazoa; phylum Chordata; class Actinopteri; order Cypriniformes; family Catostomidae; genus Myxocyprinus; species Myxocyprinus asiaticus. The sequence goes on along the minus strand of NC_059379.1, from coordinate 547,270 downwards.
TAAAACAGCAGCACGCATGCTGCAGGAAGAAACTCTCCTGAATAAAAAACATGCAACCTACAGGACAGAGAGTTAAGGAATAACCGCACAGCATATACAGAAACACAGTATATTACAGGGTTAGTCAGCATTCACCATTATTGTATGGAAAAGAGCAGCTTGAACATTCTTCAAAACATCTCCTTTTGTGTTCCACAGAAGAAAGAGAGGCATGCAGGTTTAGAACAACATGAGATTTGTCCTTTTCAGGTATTAAATAAAGGCTATTGTAAAGGATATTGAGTATGAGGGTGGTGAAGACGACTAAGGTGAGCGCCAGTCGCAGGTGTGCGGGGTGGAAGTCTGTCCGTGTGACAGCCGTACGTTACGACAGCAGCGTCTGCACACACACAAACAGCAGACTTCCGGGGAAGACCAGACCCACTCCAACATAGTGAAGAACTTTAGCGTGATCCACCTGTAGAGAACACAATCATACAGGAGGTGAGAGAACTCGCCATGTGAAATCAGCATCTTAAAGGGATAGTTCACCCAAAATATCATGAGGGTGAGTAAATGATGAGAGAAATTTCATTTTGGGGTGAATTATCCCTTTAAGGTTTGTGCTTTTGAACTTTCTTCAAAATCCTTCCACGTCAATAATGCATGAGAGATAACCGACATTTTCTTTCGTTAATTAACAACTCAGCCGGTAAACTTTGATTAGTCTAAACAAACAGACTGAAGATTTCACTTTCAAACAAACCACAAATAAATCTACCAAACACTGACCTCACTGATTCAGCCTCTTTCACCTCATAATTTCACCTCACCTTTTCATAATCAATATGATCTTATCAGGAAAGACATTATCACATCAGTTCTGTAGATCAATCAATCAATCATTGTCTCGTGATAAAACAGTAAAATAAAGAAGATGAAATATTCACCAGTTATTGACAGGACACACATGATGATTCAGCAGGGCCATTGCATCTCTGTGAAAATGAGGTTCAAATGATATTTTCAAAAGACAAACATTAAAAAATTGTGCACTCTATTTTAGTTAACAACGTAAAACAAAGTTTTGGGATCAAACATGACAAAATAAATGATGTTAATAAATGACTGCCATTTAAGAAACATTAACAGAAGAAGGCCACTTACTCCAACTCTACACTGACCAGATGCATCTTCAGTCAGACTAAACTCCCAGAAACTGAACTCAAGTGTGTTTTCTAACAGTAACTGGTGCTGGTCTGATTCATGACTGCAGATGCTCATCACATCATTTGTGACAGTTCAATCTGATGCTCCGCCCTGCTGCTCATTATTCATGATGTCAGACTGCAGCTCCATCAGTGTTCCACAGGAACACAGTGTTTACAGTTTTTGAGAAAATTAATCTTTAAATGGTTTACTTATAGTTGTCCCTGCATATTAACCCTTCAGGACATTTTTGTCTTTTTCATTTTAGTTTTTTCGATCATTTTGGCCATGTTAATACCAACGGCATACATTTTGCCAGAGGTGTGTATTTTCTGGGGAATTTTGATATTTCAACCTCAGTTCCTATAACACATCTATAATACACTGTGTACACAAAATAGTTACACTCAGGACCTTCAGGACAAAAATGTCCCCATTGAAACACATTAAAACTGCAATATTTGATCCCAGTGCCATTAAAGCATAAAATCATGAATTCTATGATATTATGCTTTCATTCCGGAGTCCTAGCTTCAACATTTACATTTTTTATATTTTCCACCAGATGGCGCCATTTTTCTCATGTTTAGCCTATGGAGCAAATACAAGCTTTTTCCCTATTTTCTGTATTATAGAGCACTGCAGGCCAACTGAATAAATGATGCAGATAAAATTGTGTGTGTGTGTGTGTGTGTGTGTGTGTGTGTGTGTGTGTGTGTGTTGGTATGGATGTCAGAGTGTGTTTTGTATGTGTGTATTGAGAAACTTGTGTGTGTGTGTGTGTGTGTGAGTGTGTGTGTAAAAATCAACAGTGGCATTATATAAACAATCTGGCATTTAAAGGGTTAAAATCCTGAAAATGAATGAATATTTGGTAGTTATGATCAAGACTGATGTTGGTTAAAAAAATTAACTAATTGAAAGTGGAAAATAATATTAATATATAATATTATTATGGCAGTTTTTTGATGTGGACATTTTTGCCTTTAAGGACCTCTGAGTAAGACTTTTTTAATTGACGCACAAGGGTTAAGTAGGGACAGGAGAAAGTATTTTTAGCTTTAAAGTGGGAAGTGATCTTTCTATGTATTTTTATATTTGCAGCCTGCACTGTCATTTTAAAAATGACATTATTTAACATTACAAGCTATTATGATGTCATCTTACTATAACCTCTCCTGATAACACACGTACATCAACCAGACATCTATTTGATGTGTGTGTACATCTGGGGGACATTTTTTTTATTTTTTTTAGGTTGTTTGCTAATTTCTTGGATGTGAATTAGACATACAGTAGATGTCTTTGAGATATTTATGATTTAGAATGTTTGTAAAACAAACAAACAAATTAAAGATAAACATCATATAGAGGTAGGGCTACTAAACATTAGATCTCTTTCTACCAAAGCACTAATTGTAAATGAAATTATTACAGATCATAGTTTGAATTCGCTCTGTTTGACTGAAGCCTGGCTTAAACCAGATGAATATATTAGTTTAAATTAATCTACTCCCCCAGGTTATTGTTATAAACATGAGCCTCATCTGAAGGGTCGAGGAGGAGGAGTTGCTACAATTAATAGTGACGTTTTTTGTGTTACTCAGAGGACAGGATATCAGTTTAAGTCTTTTGAATGAATAATGCAGAATGTGACACTGTCAGATATAAATAAAATAAAACAAATCGTCTTTTACCCTTCCTACAGTATATAGATCACTTGGGCCGTATTCTGATTTCCTTGGTGAATTTGAAAATTTTTTATCAGATCTTGTAATTACTGTAGCTAGAGCTTTAATTGTTGGTGACTTCAGCATTCACATAGATAATGAAAATGATACACTGGGATTAGCATTTATCAATATTCTCAACTCTCCTGGAGTCAGACAAAATGTGATGGGACCAACTCATCACCATAATCATACGCTAGATCTAATTCTGTCATATGGAGTTGATGTTGGTACTATAGAATTTCTACCGCAGAGTGATGACATCTCAGATCATTACCTCATCTCTTTTATGCTGTGATCAGCTAATGTCACTCAATCTACACCATGCTATCATTCAAGTAGAACTATTCTTTCGACCACTAAAGATAGTTTCACTAATAATCTTCCAGATCTATCTCATACACTCAGTAAACCCCAAAGTCTAGAAGAACTTGTAATAACAGAAAATATAAATACAGTCATCTTTAGCACTCTTGATAGTGTCGCCCCCTTCGATTATAGAAAATTAAAGAAAAAAGCCCTGCACCATGGTACAATAATCACACTCATGCTCTCAAGAGAGCAGCTCGGAAAATGGAGCACAAGTGGAAGAATACAAAATTAGAGGTATTTCGTGGTGCATGGAAGGATAGTGTCTGTAGCTACAGACAGGCACTAAAAGCTGCCAGGTCAGCATATTTTAGCAAACTCATAGAAAATAACCACAACAATCCTAGGTGTTTATTCAGTACTGTGGCTAAATTGGTTAGGTATAAAGCATCAACTGAACCAGATATTCCGTTACAGCACAATAGTAATGACTTCATGAATTTCTTTACTTATAAAATTGAAATAATCAGAAATAAAATTGGAATTATGCAATCATCTGTCACAGCACCTCAGAAAACAGTGTCTCATAATTTTCCTCATGAGCAACTTCAATCCTTCGCTGTCATAGTTCACGAAGAGCTAACAAAACTTATCGAAACATCAAAAACCACAACAAGTTTGTTAGATCCAATACCAACTAAGCTCTTAAAAGAGGTATTCCCTTTAATCTCAAAACCTCTTCTTAATATTATTAACTCCTCACTATCTTTAGGACATGTCCCAAGAAACTTTAAATGGCAGTTATCAAACCGCTTATTAAGAAGCCTCAGCTTGATCCTGGAGAACAGGCTAATTATAGACCAATTTCAAATCTCCCATTTATGTCAGAAATACTAGAAAAGGTAGTGTCCTCCCAACTATGTTCATTTCTACAGAGAAATAGTATATATGAAATATTTCAGTCAGGATTAAGGTCCCATCACAGTACAGAGACTGCACTTATCAGAGTTACAAATGACTTTCTCTTATCATCTGATCACGGCTGCATTTCTCTTCTAGTGCTTTTAGATCTTAGTGCTGCCTTCAACAAGATAGATCACAACATTCTCTTCAATAGGCTGGAGAATTATGTTGGCATATGTGGACTTGCATTAGCATGGTTTAGGTCCTATTTAGCAGACCGCTACCACTTTGTCTATGTAAATGAGAAACTGTCAGATCAAATAAAAGTAAAGTATGGAGTGCCACAGGGATCAGATTTAGGGCCTCTGCTTTTCTCCTTATATATGCTTCCCCTGGGAGATATTATCAGGAATCGTGGAATAAGTTTCCACTGTTATGCCGACGATACCAAACTTTATATTTCTTCTATGTTAACCCGATGAAATTTCACAGTTCTCCAAATTAGCAGAGTGTATCAATGAAATAAAAGATTGGATGGCCAGAAATTTCCTTTTACTCAATTCTGACAAAACAGAGGTACTATTTATTGGACCAAAAACCTCTCAAAATAAGCCGCTAAAATATAATTTGACTCTCAATGGATGTACTGTTACGTCATCTTCAACAGCGAAGAACATAGGTGTTATATTTGATACCAATCTGTCCTTTGAAAATCAAATTACCAATGTTTGTAGAACAGCATTTTTCCACCTAACAAATATTGCTAAATTATGACACATCCTCTCTGTTGCTGATGCCGAAAAACTCATTAATGCGTTAATGACCTCAAGACTAGATTATTGTAATGCATTACTGGGAGGATGTCCAGCAAGAACAGTAAATAAACTTCAATTGGTTCAAAATGCAGCAGCCACAGTGCTGATGTAATGATGGGCCGGCAGATGCTGGCAATGACAAAGACGTGAAGTAAAGATGAACCCAATGCAGTTTATTTACATTAGTGATCTCCAAAATGTGAATCCAAACAATAACAAACATAAACAATTTGACATTGACTTGACTTGACAATGTTACCAAACATAATACCTGACCAAGGACAATGGTAAACATGAGGGCTTAAATACATGGACAAGGGGTAAAACAAAGATGAGGGAACCAATGAACAGACAGAACTGATAACAAGATAACAAGACATTAACACAATGAATACAAGAACATGGAGGGAAACAGGAATCACATGACTAGGGAACACATGACATGAAACAGGAACTAAACTTTTTCATGGGGGGTGGAGCCATGAGAGGCTCGAGGGGTGGAGCCATGGAAGGTGGAGCCATGAGATGCTCGAGGGGTGGAGCCATGGAAGGTGGAGCCGTGAGAGGCTCGAGGGGAAGAGCCATGGAGAAATGAATACCCGGAGAGTAGCCGAAGACTCGAAGGGCCAGGGAGGACCAAGGCGGCACCGGTGGGGCTGAGGACCAAGGCGGAGCCGTAGGGATGGAGGTCCCTGGTGGAGCTGACGGATCGGAGGGACGAGGTGCAGCCAGAGGATCAGAGAGTCAAGGCGGAGCCAGGTGACTGACAGACCAAGGAGGAGCTGGAAGGACGAGGGACCCCGGTAAATCCAACAGTCTGAAGGACTGCAGTGGAGCCAAGGGAACATAGAGCCGAGGTGATGTCGAAGGATCGATAGGCCAAGGTGGAGTCCAGGGCTCGGAGGGTCTAGGCGGGGACAGAGGGTCGAAAGTTCCACTAGCCTGATCAGGAGAACTAAGGGTGGGCACAAGGGCAAGAACCATATCCAGGTCCAATAGCTCTGCTGTGGCTGTGACATGGCATGGAGCAGGCTGAGGCGTTGCTGTGACATGGCATGGAGCAGGCTGAGGTGTGGCTAAAGATGGCGCTAGCTCAGCGACCATGATGAGAACTCTGGCTCGCCGGCCATGACGTGGGACTCTGGCTCGCCGGCCATGACGTGGGACGCTGGCTCGCCGGCCATGACGTGGGACGCTGGCTCGTCGACCATGACGAGGGACGCTGGCTCGGCATCCGCCTCCACTACAGTGAATGTAGAAGCAATAATCTGCAGGGCAAGGTCGATATACTGAGCCAGGCCATAAGTACTCCGACCACCAGGCATCAGGGAGGAAACTGGCTCACTTAATCCAAAACGGAAACAGTCTTTGAGGGCGAAATCATTAAAGTCCACCCGGCATCCTCCACATAATCCTCCAGAGGACGATTCCCCTGACGTAGGCATAGGAGTTGGATTGCTGGGTTCATGGATAGGTCAGGTATTTCTGTAATGATGGGCTGGCAGGCGCTGGCAATGACAAAGATGAAGACGTGAAGTAAAGATGAACCCAAGTGCAGTTTATTTACATAAGTGATCTCCAAAACGTGAATCCAAAAAATAACAAACATAAACGAGTTGAAATTAAATGTAATTAAATTAAATTGACTTGACTTGACTTCACTTGACAATGTTACTAAACATAATACCTGACCAAGGACAATGGTAAACATGAGGGCTTAAATACATGGACAGGGGGAAAACAAAGTTGAGGGAACCAATGAACAGGCAGAACTGATAACAAGATAACAAGACAATAACACAATGAAAACAAGACACAAGAACATGGAGGGAAACAGGAATCACATGACTAGGGAACACATGACATGAAACAGGAACTAAACTTTTCAAAATAAAAGACATGAAAAACATGAATCAACAAAATACACGACAGCTGACGAGAACCAAGAAATATGATCATATTAGCCCCATTTTATCATCATTACATTGGCTAACTGTTAAATTTCATATTAATTTTTTTAATCTGTTAACTACTTACAGAGCTTTGAATGGTCTAGCTCTGCAGTACTTAAGTGACCTTCTACCACGCTATATGCCATCACATTCATTACGATCGCAAAATTCTGGGCTGTTAATAGTTCCTAGAATATCAAAATCCACAAAAGGAGGTAGATCCTTTTCAACGGAATAGTCTCCGTAACACTGTTTGGGACTCAGACACACTCACTCAGTTTAAGTCTAGACTAAAGACTCATCTATTTAGCCAGACATACACCTAATTTATCCATCAACTCACAATTAGGCTGCTTTAGTTAGGTCTGCCGGAACCAGAAACATCTATCATGATCTATAACTCTGCAATAAATTGAATGGCATCTATGCTAATATTATTATATTTGTTTCCCTGTCTCAATCTCGGGACTCCTATCCTGAGGTCACCAGAACCGGCCAGATCCAGCTCCATTCCTGATTCGTGTCGGACTCTACTGCTACATGTCTCTGAGTGATGATGACTAAAAGCAGCCGGTGCCAGCCAAACATCACTTCAGTCTATTACGATGGACTTCAGAGGATGAACTGATGCCAACTCCAACCATAAGATATGGGATACTTTATATGCCATTGCCTGAACCTTGGACTTAGGATAGACCCCATTGAAATTACCGGCCAGTTGAACTGTGATGCTCCTCACTGATCTCGGCCTGCATCACCTTTGTCTAATGATGGACTACACTCTTATAATGGAATACACAGACTATCAATTAATTGCCAACAAAAGTCTTCATCAGTCAGCTAACAAGGACAATGCATCTATGTGAACTTCTGCAGTTAATCCAGGATGAACTTCAAAGACATTAGTCATTAATATTACAGTTCTTACAAACACTTAAAGGTTGCCCTTAACACTTACTTAGTTTACTCATTTTAACCCATGACCTGCACTGCACATAAATAACTAATACTGTCATTATATTCATGATGTTTAGTCAGAGGGGAACTGGCCCCCACAGTGAGTCTGGTTTCTCTCAAGGTTATTTTTCTCCATTAATCAACATCTTATGGAGTTTTGTGTTCTCACAGTCGCCTTCAGCTTGCTCACTGGGGTTATAAATACAATTATTATTTAAGTATTTAAATTTAAACACAATTCACAATCGTATTTAATCAAACTACACAATGATGACTCTAAGACATTATAGATATTACAGTTTTATCTTCTGTAAAGCTGCTTTAAAACGATGTGTGTTGTGAAAAGCGCTATACAAATAAAAATGACTTGACTTCAATAAAAAAAGTCCTATACAAAAATAAATTGCTGGCTCTCAGGAGGATAATGACCTTTAAAGCCTGATGTATCAAATATGATACAATCAAATGTTGTTTTATTATTATTATTATTATTTATTCTTTATTACACTGTAAAAATGTCGGTAATTTTAACGGTAAAAGACTGTAAAAATACTACAGATTTTTTTTTTTAATTGATTAACGAGTATTAACTGTAAAATATACAGTAAAAATATAATTTAATATATTTGAAAAGACGATACAGTAGTTTTCACAATAAAATGTTGTAAAAATGTAATTATTTAGATGTAAAAAGTATGATTTTCCTGTATAATTAATGGTAAAAATTTACATTATGTTTAACAAGAGAGTACATGTACTTTTTACAGTAAAGTATTATTATTATTATTATAATTTTATCATTTTATCCCCTTTTCTCCCAATTTGGAATGCCCAATTCCCACTACTTCGTGGTGGTGCGGTTACTCACCTCAATCCGGGTGGTGGAGGACAAGTCTCAGTTGCCTCCGCTTCTGAGACCGTCAATCTGTGCATCTTATCACATGACTCGTTGTGCATGACACCGTGGAGACTCACAGCATGTGGAGACTCATGCTACTCTCCACGATCCACACACATCTTACCACACGCCCCATTGAGAGCGAGAACCACTAATCACGACCACGAGGAGGTTACCCCATGTGACTCTACCCTCCCTAGCAACCGGGCCAATTTGGTTGCTTAGGAGACCTGGCTGGAGTCACTCAGCACACCCTGGATTCAAACTCACGACTCCAGGGGTGATAGTCAGTGTCAATACTCGCTGAGATACCCAGACCCCCCAGTAAATTGTTAAAATTACAGTAAAAAACAATAATCAGGCATTCCCACAATTCCCTGCATTACCTATCACATTTCATTATGTTTTATGTGAATAGTTATGTTTCTTATTTTTTATATCAGTTATGTACATTGGGGTGTTCTGTGTTATATATGATGTAGTTTAGTTAATGTTTACTGCATTATTGAAATTTCACACCCTGATGGTGTTTATGTGAGTGACACTGAGCACTGTCTCTATTATATAGTATTGCTCCTGGAAGAGCCACTGTTGATGAACTTCCATGTCATCATGTGCTCTTCTATAATTCTTACGGTGATTAATATCAAGTTTATGATGTTTTTTTACTGTAAATTTAACAGAATTTTATTTATTTCAATTTTTTACAGTGCCATCGTGGGCATGTAGATTACAACAGTTTGTTACAGATTGTTCTGTAAAGTTGTTTACATTTTTATTGTATTTTTACATAATTATTCTGGCAACCACAGCTGCTATTATTTATTTATTGATTGTAAAAACAACAGGATTTCTTTTACAGTGTAGATATTATTTAAAGGTTCAATAAAACAGATCAATTTAAAAGAAACTGGATTTTCATCCATATGTCAGACTTAATAGGGTTTACCTGGTGGTCCCAATGTGACCTGAAGGGGAACTGTGAAATAAAGACTTCGGTCTCATAATAAAAATGGCCCAAAGGAGCCAATAGATCTTATTTAATTGAGACATATTTGATTTTTGACAAGAGTGAAATGAGGTGTTGCTCTGTAAGCTTCTAGATCTCATCTCATCTTCTAAAACAAGAGTTTTTTTTTTTTTTTTTTGTCTATTAAAATTCCTTTTTTCAAAGTTTCGCCAGCAGAATGACCCAAAAACACTTTAAACAAGCGTTTAACCCATATCCCTCACAGTCTTGTTGTCATTGCTGTCACAAATGAAAGATTACGCTACTGTGAATAAAGTCTGTTGTCCACTGAATGTGAGTTCTAATGGCATAATAATAAATAAGTCGATTCCATCACTCACGTCCTCTTACAGGTACATGTGTGCAAATTTGGAAAAGGATGTTACTGGATGTGGACACTTAAACAAGCAGCACACAAATACATTTATAAGGTATTTTTATTTACATTCATAACTGTGAATTTCTGGCATCTTCTCATGCAAACTGGCAGTCAGAAAAGGGAACTCACTCTGTCATAAAGTCAATAAACTGCATGATACAGTATAATAAACAACATGACATCTTATCAGGAAACTTCTCTTTCAAAAAGTCTTTGGAAAACAAACAACATGTGGTATAATTTGTTAATGCAACAATGATAAAAGAACGTTTTAATAATGTCCAGGCACCCTTCAGAGGTAATTGTGTTTGGATGAATTCTAAATCTATCACACAGAATGAAAATGCCCTAATTAAAGATTGAGGGATGGATTATAAATGTTTCATGCACATTCAGTACATAATACCACTGGAGTCTGAGGTCAGTATCTGCAGAAGAATCTAGAACACACCTGTGAACACATTCCTGTGATTCTCTCACCTGAGCCGGTGTTACAACATCACAGTGGCTGGTAATCTACCTGCTCTGGCAGTCAACCAAATAACACCCTAAACTGCATATGAGGACGAACCAGAAGGACAACTTTACCGTCTCAGTCTGACAGAAACTACAAACACCTTCTGTCATCTAAACACTGCCAGTCAAACACATCTCAGTACTGCTGTGCACAGTTACTCATACTGAAGTGCTTAAGATTGTAAACATTATAGATTAATCCTAAGACTCAGTAGTGCTTTAATGTATATTTGTTATACTATATAATGAACGTCTGTGAGATGTTATTTTTAAATGATTATTGAGCAAAACAGCAATTTCATATTCCCATTTACAGACAGATCACTCATAATGATGCACATTTTGATCCGACACACACAGATCAGTTGATCATTAGCTTCCACTAACGAGCTGATCATGTTAATCAGGTGTGTTCAATAGGATGACATGTAACATGAGCGGTGTGACTCTACATCAGAATACAGAAACACATTCATATAATACAATCAAATATTACACGACATTCTGATGAATGAGAATGACATCATGGGAGAATGTGTCTGTTTTTACTGTGATACAAAAATACAAAATATTTCATCATTAACTCATTAAATACTACATTTCATTGGTGGGTGAATCTTACCAAACCTGTCTAGAATGGCCAGGTTATATTTAGAAAAAAAAGTGTTTAATAAAAAAAGTTATTAAAAATAATAACAATAATAATATGCAATAAATCAACATATTATTTTTCCTCAGACAATCATTGATTTACAGTAATGAGATTTTTAAGAGGAAATTTCCTTATTTGTCTTGAAAACAATGAAACAGTCCTCACTAAAACAAACCATTTCACCAAAAATGACCAAGAGCCAAATTACTCAAAATTAAATAAATAATGCATTACTTCTTTTAAAAAACTAAAAATCATTAAATTAACATTTACATTAAATAAAACGTAAAATGTTCATTTTAACATTATCTTTCGACCATAACTCTGAAAATAAAGACACAAAGCTCTTCAGTTTAAAATCGGTTTAATGCTAAAATGAAATACAAGGCACATTTATTAATTTATTTAGTGATTTAATAATTAGTGTTTTTATTAACAATTTCATTATGTATTTAATTATTTATATTAATTATGAAGGACTACAAGACTCAAAATGAAATAATTAAATCAATAAGAAAATATTAATTAAATGTACAAATTTATTTTTTAATAAAATGGAATCATTACCGATTAATTTTGTAATAATCCATGAAAAAACACATTTATGCTTTAAAACTTTACATAATATCCATAAAACAAAAACTACTTGTTTAACAGTTTAATTTTGAACAGTTTGGCCTTACATAAAAATAGGCTTCATTTTCCTTATGCAAAATCTCATTTCTTATCTCTTTCTGTTGATTTTAGAGTGAAACATGAGCTGGACATGTTCTTGACAGGATTCATGAGATTCACCCTCATCCACATCGAGTCCTTCCTGTATTTTTATCATGCAGTGTAATCTACTAAAGATGTTTCAGAGATCTTTCTGCTTAAAAAGAACAAAAATCCGACATATAGACCATCATCACTGTGAGTTCTTACTCTCCTTTCACTCTCTTCTCGTCCTGTTTCTCTCCAGAGCGTTTCATGTAAGACTGATAGAAGAAAGTGCAGAAGAGCACCAGGTAACTGAGGTACATCAAGGCTCCATACATGATGTTGTGCGTGGTGGATACACAGTGAACGTCGTGTTTCCATCTGTAGACGAGCGCCAGCACGCTCAAACCTGCCACCATCTGCAGAATCTGCAGCACCGTGATCAACATGGCGAACGGTTTTGGCACACGTGTGCCGGCTGCTTTAGCGGTGTAATAACTGTACATAAACGCGTGGACGGTGTAGTTCATCATCATAAACCAGCCGCCACCCGCCACGCGCTCTTTATACGAGTACCAAGTGTACAGAAGTACGGTGATGTGATGATACCAGTGCAGGAAGATCAGACGCTGCTTACGAAGAACTATAAACACGGTGTCACCTGCAGAAACATTCAACACATCAGCACAGGACATCTTCATCATCTGCAGGACATTCCACCTGTGAATCTCAGTGTTTGAACTAAAATAAAGAAAATGCATGCAGCCATTACCAGTTTAAAATAATAGTTCACCCAAAAATGAATATTTCGTCATTAGCTAAGTTTTTTTATGTATTATATTCTTTCACAGAATGTCCGAGCTGCTCTATTTCATGCATCATTAAAGAAGCACATACTAATTCTAGCGCTTGTGTCACTATTGGTTCTCCAATGACATTTGCAGCGGAGGGCAAGACTTTCTAATAATGAATCCTTTACTCACACAAAGCTACCGTATGACACCAGAAGTCTTGGAATATACATGTAGTGCACGAGTCTATTTTCTTCACTTCATATGTTCTTTTTGGAGCTTGACAAATATGCTCATACTAAGTTTTCATTATATGGAAAAGAGCAGTGGAAACATTCTATACAACACTTTCATTTTTGGGTGAACTATCCCTTTAAGGTGGTGGTTACAGTTGTGGTGGAGTTAGGGTGCAGATCATAAACTAAAGGTCTGAGATGTCAGTCTGCACTTTGTGGGGTGTAAAGTAAGAAAAAGTCTCACCGAGTTCAGGGACTTTGCTCAGAGTAAACGCGAACGCCCAGAACTTGCTGACAGGGGCGCTGAAGAACGCCGTGTCACACACTGACTGCTGGAGCCCGTGTGACATCACAGCATTGAGCATGTACCAGCCCGTCCTCAATGCTCCCATTATACTGACACACGAGAAAAGAAAAAAAGACTTCAACATGAGGAAGCATTGTATTGCAGAAAACTGCACTACTGTATCAGTGTCGCTCATCGTTGTCAGTTCTGGAATGCAGTTGGTCACATTTGAAAGGAAATTTTAATCTTGCAGCATAACATAAGTGACTTTAGAAAAACAAAAAAACTTGCAACTGAACCATCCAGAGGAGAAATTATCAATTAGAGAGATCACACTGCAGTCACTGGATTTACAGAAACTTGGCTTTTTTCTAAAAACATATTTATTTAGGATTTGAGCACTGTGAACCCTAATTTGTCACCACTAGCTGGGTTTCCATCCAACTATTTTAATGCACATTTAAAAAAAAAAAAAAGTGCATAAGGAAAAGCTTGATATGCAAATAAACTCTCAAAATTCACTTAAAAGTTTATGCACTAGGATGAGATGGATTTTCTGAAGTTTCGCATAATGTGCATTATATCTGAAAGTCACACATGGTGCCTGAGTGAAAGTTAAACTGGAGATTTATAGTAAAAAAGGATTTAAATATTGATCTGTTTCTCACCCACACCTATCATATCACTTCTGAAGACATGGATTAAACCACTGGAGTTTTATGGATTACTTTTATGCTGCCTTTGTGTGCATTTTGGAGCTTCAAAGTTCTGGTCACCATTCACTTGTATTGTATGGACCTACAGAGCTGAAATATTCTTCTAAAAATCTTCATTTGTGTTCTGCAGAAGAAAGAAAGTCAAACACATCTGGGATGGCATGAGGGCATAAATGATGAGAGAATTTTCATTTTTGGGTGAACTGTCCCTTTAAGGTGATAGGACAAGTTATGGCCATTTGTAAAGTGTGATGGCAATGCGCTCATCAGTTGGTATACGTGTGCTATAGCTTGATGTGACTGGCCCACTGAAAGTCCAGACTATGGCACACAATTCTTTAAACATAGCCCTGTTAAGTCATTAGTGTTTAACTCGCAGCTCGTTAAAGTGGGTCCTCACAATCCACCAAGACTGCTTGAGCGTGGGTGCTGCCAGGTATATGGAAGCTGGCAGCATATGGGAATAGGCATTTGAGCCCTCAATATGTGAGCCATTGCACTTATTATAGTGTAACAATGTACAACTGCTCTGTTACAGTGAATACAACTCTCCCTGAAGCAAGGATATTGTTCAGCTATTCCATGACACAAGGCGACTCCCTCAAGATAATGTGCATAACACAGTTGATTAAAACATGCAATGTTTCACATTTTCCTTTAGACGAGTTTCAGAAATACACATGAAAAATACAAAACATTTGGATGGAAACCCAGCTACTGAAACAATTAGTCCTAATTTAACATTACTTGAATAATTAAGTAGAAACAATTATATTTTTATAGCAAATCTGAGCTAAATCTAATTTCATCATGTTGAATGGTGAATTCCACATTAGGTGAACCTGAAAACACAAGTTTTAAGAGACATTACTCCATTAAAGGAATACAGTAATTCATCCAGTGATAGATGTGGGTGAGAAACAGATCAATATTTAAGCCCTTTTTACTATAAATCTCCACTTTCACTTTCACATTCTTCTTCTTTTGTTTTTGGTGATTTGCATTCTTCATGCATATCGCCACCTACTGGGCAGGGAGGAGAATTTATAGTATAAAAGGACTTAAATACTGATCTGTTTCTCACCCACACCTATCATATCACTTCTGAAGACATGGATTAAACCACTGGAGAGTCTTATGGGTTACTTTTATGCTGCCTTTATGTGCTTTTCGGAGCTTCAAAGTTCTGGTCACCATTCACTTGCATTGTATGGACCTACAGAGCTGAAATATTCTTCTAAAAATCTTCATTAGTGTTCAGCAGAAGAAAGAAAGTCAAATACATCTGGGATATCATGAGGGTGAGTAAATGATGACAATTTGCATTTTTGGGTGAACTATCCTTTTAAATTGAGGGAACAAGTTTAGTGTTTATTAGCTTTATAAACTAATAGAGGTCTATGAAATGTGCTCATTTAGATATGTAAACGTGTGCGACAGTAGTTTTATTGTCCTTTTGTGTATTTGAATGTGGTGACTCTTTCTTCGGCTCACAAACAGACTTTATCTCTGGCTCTGTGTCAAACAGCATGTGTATCTTCTGCAGCTCTGATCAACATGCTGTATGACACTGAAATCTGCATGTGAGATAGTGAGGTGTATCATGTTCACACCTTCACTACACCTGCTCATGATACCTGTGCACGGACAGAATCATCACGTACACACATATTTCTCTCACCTGAACACAGCCAGACACAATGACCAGAGCATGAGAGGAGTCCTCAAGTCCAACTTCTGTCTGTCCTTCATGAAGACACGCCCAAAATATATGACTGCTGCATATGTAGCAGACAGCAGAAACGCTATTCCACTGAAACACAAACACACCCTGTCAATTTATGGTTAATTATCATTTGACGGTTTTGGCCATATGCCCCGTAGGTGAGTGAGAGTACCCCAGCCACTGGGGGTCGTGTCAGGAAGGGCATCTGGCATAAAACCTGTGCCAAGTCAAATATGTGCATCACGTATGGTCTGCCGTGGCGACCCCTAACGGGACCAGCCAAAAGAAGGTGTAGAAGAAGGTGGTTTTGGCCATATGAAAATAAGACTTCCATTCAAGATGGATAATAAACAGTGAAACAGTCTCACCTCAAATCTGTCCTGATGTGAACCTGTAAATAAAATACTTCTTTTGATGTTCTACTGAAAAGTGGGCAGATCATGATGTAACAACCAGCCACACATCAAAGGTGAGAGTGCCACTGCTGTCCTCAGTGTGACCTCGCTCTTATAGCAGACAGCAATCAATTACAGCAGCTGTCATGATGTCACACTGCTATAAATCTCCCATAAACCTGAAGATACTTCAAATAGTTCATTTTATGGAATATTCCAGGTTCAATACAAGTTCAGCTCAATCGACAGCATTTGTGTCATAATATTGATCACCACAAAAATTAATTTAGACTTGTTCCTCCTTTTCTTTAAAAAAGTACAAATGTGTGTTCCAGTGAGACACTTACAATGGAAGTCAATGGGGTCAATTTTTGGAGGGTTAAAAGTCAGAAATGTGACGCTTATAATTTTATAAAAGCACTTACATTAATTCTTCTGTTAAAACTTGTGGATTATTTGAACTGTAAAGTTGTTTAAATCGTCATTTTGGGGTTTTAGAGTGTACATCATTACGTCGTCATGACAACAAGTTGTAAAATTGTCTCTAACTTCACACAGATGCGGTTAGTAAGTGATTTAATCACAGTAAAATCATGTTAACACACATATTGTTTATGTCTTGTGTCTATACTTTTGAAACAGTGAGTATTTTAATGTTTACAGATTGACCCCATTGACTTCCATTGTAAGTGTCTCACTGGAACACACATTTAAAGGAGGGACGAGTCGACATTATTTTATGCTGTCCACTGAGCTTAACTTGAATTGAACCCTGAATATTAATTTAAGTGAACATACACACATACATAAAGCCTGATGCACAAGAATCATGTTTTTTCAGTGTTTGAAGATGTGATTGTGAAATAGATTATGAAAGTTCAAAGGTGAGTCACTTTAACAAGTGTGGATTATTTCAAACAAACACAACTATAAAACACTACCTTTTACAACTTCATATGATACAAGAGCGAATAGATATTTCATATATAGTAGAACATTACATTAAAGGGATCTTTGATACTTTTGTCTTGTTACATTATGAGGATTGTAATGTACATTGTATCATATTCTATTTATTACACAATGCACATTATATTGTATATTTGTATATTCTCATGTATGTTGTAGAACTGAAACTACAACTATTTCCACCAGCTCAACCATGTGACAATGGGTTCTATTGTACTCGATTCTATTCTTATAAGTCTTGATACTGAACGGTAAAACGGTGTCTAATGCTTCCTGATAATATTGTTCTGTTTTTCATTTATGACTGCAGAGTTTTCTACAGTTCAGATGAATCAGTCTTTGAATCTGATTTGACTCACCAGTTGTGTTGAAACCATTCATTTGCGCGTTGATCATCAAATTGACGCTCGAAGTCAAACGCGTTCATGTTTAATAAACTTTCTAACATTCTGAACAGATGATCTGTCGACTGTCGGTGACCGACGTCCAGCGATCAAACGAACCGCGCGGCTCTCCTGCCGGAGCTCATAATGATATGCGAGAGGGGGAGGAGCCAGCGCAGAGCTTCCAACCAATCCGAATATAAACATCTACAGATCGTTGCATTTTTCAAAAGACAAGTCTCTTCCTGTCAAATAAACAAACAAACAAACAAACAAAAAAAACACTACAGACTCGCGAATTACCACAACTGTAAATTTTGAGATTGTACCTGATTAAACACAAATTAGGGGCACCTTCTCCCTTCTCTACCCACTTCACAGCCACTATAAAGATTTTATTCTGAAATTACATGACGACAAACTCTTTCTTACCTGCACCAGGTGAAACTCACACGTGCAGAGTTGTGTGAAAGAGATAAAAATAATTAATAATAATAATAATAATAATAATGTCATTATTTACTCACCTTAATGTTACTCTAAACCTGTATGATTAACTTTCTTCTGTGAAAAATATATCCTTTGTGGGATGAACAGAAAGAAATTTGCGTCGTTATGCATTCTTAAATTAAATTTGATGGGTATATTGATAATATCAAGCTGGTCATTTTATTATTATTATTATTATTTATTTTTATTTTTTATCGAACCGGTCAAACCTCATTGGTTCTTGCGACATTACATCACAACGTTTGGTCATGAACAAGAACACAAAAAGAATAAATTATGTTTAATGTATTATCAACATTTGATTTCAGCGCTTCATAGATGTTCTGATTTGTTTGATAGTGAACAACAAATTATTATTTATTTTAAATTTAGGGAGTGTACAGCACAGAGCCATCCTAATAAATCATAAAATATACAGAATTAATGAAAATAAAGCACATAAATAAAGTTGCAATGTAAAACCTAAAAAATAAATACATTTTAAATACTAAAAAACACACATAATAAATAAATAAACAAACACTTTTGAACAGTAACCTTCCCAATGAGTCAGTCATTGTTTTCAATAATAGAGATGTTTTGGATGTTTATTTGTTTGATGTAGAATACAGGGAGTCATAAAGCAATTTTAAATCAAAACAAAACAGCCAAACATAAGGTTCTGAAGCAGCAACCTTGCATTTATGTATGTGAAATTGTCCACAAAGGTTTAACACAGAGTCTGTTTAAATGCACTCCAATATATGCTGATTACTCCCAAAAATCCAAGAAAGCAAGAAATCCGCGTTTACATGACATTTAAAATAATCGTATCATTCTCAGCTTTGAATGTCAAACTATAAAGAGGCATGCTCGCAGCACACATTGGATAAGAACACCGGTAAAAGTGTTTACATGCAACGTCAAATCACCGTAATGGGCAAAAATCTACCCGTGCCGATTGGTTTATTTTTATGCTGTTAATGACCTAAGACCGATAAAGGAACAGTGTTTAACACGTTTACATGGCCACACACGTTGTTGGCTTATTAAGCATAATTGGTGTTAGAATGTGCATGTGAACCAAGGGCATAGCCAGGAAATTACTTTTGGGTGGACCTCAATAAAAATGCATGGGACTAATTTTTGCCCAAACTATTTTTTTTTTTACCAAATGTTTTCTTAACAGAAAGGCGGCGCATCCAAACAGTTATGTCACACTTTCAGAAATCAGAATGCATGCATTTTTTAAACTATTTTAAAATATATATATATTTGAAGTCAAAGAATAATCTGTAATATTCTGGGTGGGCCTGTGTCTAAATTGGGTGGTGCCGGCCCACCCTTTAAACATCCAACTTAAAAAATAGTCATGATCTCAAAAAGAAAAAGTTTGCTATAATTTGAGAAAACAAGCACTGATACATCATTGTACAAAGTGAGTCATTTCAATTATTCCTGCTGTGGTTTTATGGTGTTTTTTTGTTTGTTTGTTTATTTGTTTTGTACTCACTAGTCACATGCATTATGGAGAATACATTTAAAGACTTTACATTTAAAGAGAGAAAGGTATACAGGTTTGGAGCAACTTTAGAGTGAATAAACAATGACAGAACATTTATGTTGGATGAACTGTTCTTTGAAGTCTTGCAGTGAGAAAATAGAACCAGAATATTGCATTTTATTTCATTTTAAAATGTATTGCATGTTTTTCTGTATATGTATATAGTGTAACCAATGCTTTGGCAAAGTAAACCATGCCAATTCATCTAATTAAATCTAAATCCTCTGAAGAGTTTTCCTTCCCCTGACTTTTATTTTGAAAAACAGACAGTTGTACTTCCGTGTTGTGATTAAAGTGTCTCTTCACAGCTGTGGTGTAACAGTAACAGTAACAGTAATGATTCAGTATGTTAAAGTGATGTTATTGTCGTTTGTTATCAGTGTTTGACAGCTCATGGGTGTTGCTGTATGAAACACTGATATGAGTTTGAGTGCAGAAACACCTTCAAACAGTCTGACAGTATTACTGCACATTTACAAGTGCAAAATATCCTTTTATTTGAGTAGCTTTGGATGTCTGCAAATATGAAAGTGCTTCTTCTGAAAGAGCCGAGAGAGAGTGAACATGAAGAAGACCCTTATATCAAGGTAACACCACGTTCTGTGTTATAAATATGATTATAATAATAATGCAGCACGAGTTTGCTGTAATGTTGTAATGTTGTATTTCAGGAGTTGGCCTCATCCGGACATACAGCTGTTTTAATTCCTGTGCTGTCATTCAAATATGTGTCTCTAAGTGAACTCTCTGAGCAGGTACATGTGGTGATGTTTGCATGCTGTCATGTGTCTAAAGTTGAAGCACATTAACAGAGTTATTGTGGTGTTATTAGATATGAACTCTTTATTGTTTTGGATACACCAGCTCTTTTGTCCCGAGAGGTTTGGAGGTCTGATCTTCACCAGTCCTCGAGCTGTACATGCAGTAAAGATGTGTTTAGAGACCCACAATGGGACACACAGTGAGTATATCACACTGCATTACCAAACAATGGTGCACAAAAGCCCTGGATTTGGTCTTTGCTGTTGTTTTTGCTCCCTAATGTTGTTGATGACATGTGTATTACATGTGAAAGTGAAATACTAAACACACAGTTTGAAATTGTGCATATGGCCGGTTCAACTCAAATTCAGACATATGAGTTAAAAGGGAGCTGATTCAACACTAATAAAGCACATGGTTGGATGATGGGTGGATTTAAATGTTTTGCAGGTGTTTGATTTATTTTATGTTTTGTTCTTACAGAATGGGACTCTGTAAAAGACAAGTGGAATGAAAAGTCGATTTACGTGGTTGGAAAAGCGACAGCATCTTTAGGTATGAAATCTGTCCTGTGTTGGTACAGTTCACGCTGATGTCAGTGAGACAAGTACACTTCAGTTCAGCCTACACATTAGAGATAGATGAATATATCAGTTTTACTGATTAATCAGTACCGATAGTTGCATTTTGCTAAAGTGTAACAGCGGCTATTAGAGGTGAAATAAAAATCACTGACACCTCATGGGGATTTCCTGTATCTCTTTCATCATTGACAATATTCATACATATTTTTATCCTTGCTTTAATGCATATTTTGCAAGCGAGGGCATGCAAAGAAAAATGGGACTATATACAGCGTGTCTTCAACTTCATATCTTGTGAATAATAATATAAATACAAAATCCTTTATATGGTGAATACATAGTCTATAAAAAGCTGTTTACTTGTATATGTAATGCAGCAAAGTCTCTTTCATTTCAAAATAAGAGTCCCATGTTATGCACCAAATCCTAATTTTTGTAAAAAAAAAAAAAAAAAAAAAAACAATTCTGGTTATTATTGGGATTTTGGTTTATCAATAAACTGCATCTGGGATTTTATTCATTTTGGACTCTTGCAGCCTCAATGTCTGTGTGCCCGTCATAGTAAGGAAAGAGATTTTTCAAGAGATTTAAAATAAAATAAAAAAATACAAAAAAAGAAGAAATTCATCCCCTTTTCTCCCAATTTGGAATGCCCAATTCCCACTACTTAGTAGGTCCTCGTGGTGGTGTGGTTACTCACCTCAATCCGGGTGGCGGAGGACAAGTCTCAGTTGCCTCCGCTTCTGAGACCGTCAATCCGCGCATCTTATCACGTGACCTGTTGTGCATGACACCGCGGAGACTCACAGCATGTGGAGGCTCATGCTACTCTCCACGATCCACACACAACTCACCACACGCCCCATTGAGAGCGAGAACCACTAATCACGACCACGAGGAGGTTACCCCATGTGACTCTACCCTCCCTAGCAACCGGGCCAACTTGGTTGCTTAGGAGACCTGGCTGGAGTCACTCAGCACGCCCTGGATTCAAACTCGCGACTCCAGGTGTGATAGTCAGTGTCAATACTCGCTGAGATACCCAGACCCCTCAGAATCTGTTCTGTTAAAATCTGAAATTATTTGGTAACAGACAAATATCTCTTCCTCAAAATAGGGACTAAAAGTGGTTCAAAAATGATTTTTTTGCAGAACAAAAATGAAATGCATGAAGTCCCTTTCACTTGTTCTGGAGTGAAACATTATTTTGAAATGCTGGTAACTGGATAATAATATTCTTGCTTCGTTTCGATAATTTTTTCATAAAACCAAAGACCAAATAGTTTATCACAGTAAATTTTCTGAATTTCTCCACTTCCTGTTCTGCCCAAAAATGAGTCTTCTCTCTTTATGGTAGAACATAATGATCATGTGCTTTGATCCTGAAGGAAACTTCTGCATCACACATTAATTTGCCTTAATGCACGTTGTAGATGTATAGGCTTCTGAAGACCTTTTTAACAACTATATACTGTATAATGACTACATATAAATGAACAGTTAATTCAGATTATATTTCTATGATTATCTTATTTCTATGCTGGTATATCACCCACCCTTATCACAGAGTACTGTCATTTAAAAAGAACATTACTGACAGTTCTTCATTTCGTTCTAACCGGTTACCATTTGGAAAGGAGGCCACAGAACGGCGGAACCGGAATGAAAAAATACAGTTTCTGCTCAGATCAAAGACCCTACCTAAAAAAAAGTATTAAAAGAATTGTTAATTCCTTATGATTCTCATCTCGATGTCTAACGCAAGGAATTATTGAACAGTCTGTTGTGTGGAGCAGCACATTCATGGGGGTGTTCACTAAGAACATATCGCAGCTGGTAAAACCACCGGTTATTTGCACGTGCTCTTTGTGTATTTTGTGAATGAAGCTCAATCTATATTGAGACTTATTTACGTAGAAAGGAGACTTGTTTATCACAGATGTCTCACCTGGGTGGGATTCACAAGTTCCTGTTACTTCCTTGATTACTGCTTTATATAAACACTGATTAAATAGAGCCAGGTGTGTGTGTGTGAGTGTGTGTGTGTGTGAGAGTGTGTGTGTGTGTGTGAGAGAGATTGTGTGAGTGTGAGTGTGTGTGTGAGTGTGTGTGAGAGTCTGTGTGTCTGTGTGTGAGTTTGTGTGAGTGTGTGTGTTTGAGTGTGTGTGTCTGTGTGTGAGTTTGTGTAAGTGTGTCTGTGTGTGAGTGTGTAGAGTGTGTGTGTGAGTGTGTAAATGTGTGTGTGTGTGTGTGAGTGTGTGTGTGTGAGAGAGAGAGAGTGTGTGTGAGTGTGTGTCTGTGTGTGAGTTTGTGTGAGTGTGTGAGTTTGTGTGTGTGTGTCTGTGTGTGAGTTTGTGTGAGTGTGTCTGTGTGTGAGTGTGTAAATGTGTGTGAATGTGTGTGTGAGTGTGTGAGAGAGTGTGTGTGAGTGTGTGAGTGTGTTTGAGTGTGTGTGTGTGTGTGTGTGTGTGTGAGAGAGTGTGTGTGTTTGAGAGTGTGTGTGTGTGTGTGTGTGTGTGTGTGAGAGAGTGTGTGTGTGTGTGTGTGTGTGTGTGTGTGTGTTTGAGTGAGTGTGAGGGTGAGTCTGTGTGTGTGTGTGTGTGTGTGTGTGTGTGTGAGAGAGAGAGAGAGAGAGTGTGTGTGTGTGTGTGTGTGTGTGTGTGTGAGAGAGAGTGAGTGTGTGTGTTTGAGGGTGAGTCTGTGTGTGTGTGTGTGTGTGTGTGTGTGTGAGTGTGTGTGTGTGTGTGTGTTTGAGTGTGTGTTTGAGTGTGTGTGTGTGTGTGAGTGTGTGTGTGAGTGTGTGTGTGAGTGTGAGTGTGTGTGTGTGTGTGTGAGTGTGTGTGTGTGTGTTTGAGTGTGTGTGAGAGTGTGTGTGTGTGTGAGAAAGAGTGTGTGTGAGTGTGAGTGTGTTTGAGTGTGTGTGTGTGTGTGTGTGTGTGTGTGTGTGAGAGAGAGAGAGTGTGTGTGTGTGTGTGTGTGTGTGTGTGTGTGTGTGTGTGTGTGTGTGTGTGTGTGTGTGAGACACCTGTGTCAGGCAGGTCTTTTGTTTCTCTCACCTGTGTAAATCTGCTCACATCTGCATGAGATGCTGAACAGCACCTGCTCAGTCTCTGATGATCATCAGTCACATGTGAAAGTTCTTCTGTGTTCAGCTCTGAAGGGTCAAATGTCGTGCCACTCGTCCCCCCTCACTGTTTCCTGATCACACTCCCAGTTTTCTTTTCTTTTTATTGTAGGGCTTTTTTGCCTATTTATTTACAAATAACATGGACATGAACCAATGCTTTTCAACATCAAGATTTTAGGGTGACATACAAATGAATATGTAAGACAAAGTCCATGTTTTAGATGCTGAAACTGGTATATTATTGTAGAATATTCTGGGTTCAGTCGGCAGCATTTGTGGCAGAATGTAAAAATGAATTTCGACTCGTTCCTCCTTTTCTTTAATAAAAGCACAAATGTGTGTTCCAGTGAGACACTTACAATGGAAGTCAATGGGGTCAATTTTTGGAGGTTTAAAGTCAGAAATGTGAAGTTTATAATTTTATAAAAGCACTTACATTAATTCTTCTGTTAAAACTTGAGCTGTAAAGTTGTTTAAATGGTTGTTTTTACAGTCGTTTTAGGGGTTTATAGTGTACGGCATTACATCGTCATGGCAATGAAGTTGTAAAATTGTTTATAACTTTACAAAGAAAAGGTTAGTAAGTGATTTTAACACACATATTGTTTGTGTTGTGTCTATACTTTTGAAACTGAGTATTTTAACGTTTACAGATTGGCCCAAATTAGAGGGATGAGTTGAAACACATTTTTGTGGTAATCAACATTATGCCACAAATACTGTCAATTGAGCTTCACTTGTATTGAACCCGGAATATTCCTTTAAAGAGTTTTTGCAGTTTACTTCAATAGTCATGCAGTGTGACAAATACTGTACATTTTTAAAGTTTTCCAGTTGTTAATATACAGTAATGTCATAAAAACGGCATGCATAATAATTATACAAGCATAACTGCTTGACATTTGCAGCGCCATTTCTACTAACTATGTTTATATGATTTAGAAACTTTTTTATAAATCTAAATTTTCTGTAAATTAAAAACTTTATATATACAAAACTAGCCTTGAAAAGGTGCACTTTAAAATGTAAGTAAGTAAATAAACAGAAATTATTATTACTACATTCAGAAAAATCTAATAAAGCATGATTACACTGTCAGCACCTTCCATCAGTGTCTTTATGTAATGAATACCCATGGTTGCATGGTTTAAACTGTTCAAACTATATTCCGTGTGTCATTTATAGTTGAAGATTTGGGCTTGTGTCCGTTGGGTGAAGACACTGGAACCGCAGACACACTATCTCATCTCATCCTGCAAAGTATGAGTACTGTATATTGCTTTTAATCTTTGCCGTATATGAAGCATGAGTATTTGTTCTGTGTTAATGTTGTGTTGTATTAATCGCAGGAGAAAATCTTGATATTCTGCCTCTGTTTTTCCCCTGTGGATCCATTAAACGTGAAGTTCTGTCCACAGCACTAAGAGACAATGGTGAGAGAGACACAGACATGCTTTCAAACATTTGTCTGTTTCAGAGGATTTAGATCTTTTAAAGATATTACAGATTTAACTGGGAAAAGTTTTCATAAGCATCCATTTGTTATTGTATTGCATGCAATACTCTTTAGATTGATACATTATATAGGTAAATACTGTATTAAGTCAGTCTGCAGCATTTCAATTCTAATAACAGCCTGTAGCCGTGACTATATTCACTATATAACACGAGTTCTCATGTCTTATAAACTCTGGTGCATTTTTTGGCTGCTGCCTGTAATTTTTCACACTCAAATTGAAAAGCTCACCGTTCACACATACTGTGGACTAATTGCAAATTTTTAATATGTTTGCAATCTTATGATGAACAGATAAAAAGAACCATCTTTTTTTTGTTGTTGTTGTCTTAAATTGCATTTTAGCCCTCACAAATGTGCTCGTCCATAGACATTCAGTCTAATTTTAAGTTCAAGCACCACCCTCATTATTTCATTGAATATCTCGTCCTCTGAGTGGACTAGAAGCTCAATCTAAGTGTCATTAGAAAGCAGGATATATAAAATTTTAACATTGTAATCGATAACATATTTTTCCGATGATTTGTTTAGCATGCTTTTCCTGCTGAATGGCATATTTTGTACTGGACATCTAAGATATAACATTAGATTATTCGGCCATGCAAGCTCACAGACACGTAACAAATGGCTAATTTTGTAGAAAACTGCCTAAACTACTGGGGGCTTACAGCAACAGTGATCAGCGCATAAAAGAGACTTTTGTATTTGTTGTCTAACAGAAATCATATTTAAATTTCTCATTTTTTATTTTATTCTTTTATGTTATCCCCTTTTCTCCCCAATTTGAAATGCCCAATTCCCACTACTTAGTAGGTCCTCGTGGTGGCATGGTTACCTCAATCCGGGACTCAGTTGCCTCCGCTTCTGAGACCGTCAATCCGTGCATCTTATCACGTGACTCGTTGTGCATGACACCGCGGAGACTCACAGCATGTGGAGGCTCATGCTAGTCTCCACGATCCACACACAACTTACCACACGCCCCATTGAGAGCGAGAATCACTAATCACGACCACGAGGAGGTTACCCCATGTGACTCTACCCTCCCTAGCAACCGGGCCAATTTGGTTGCTTAGGAGACCTGGCTGGAGTCACTCAGCATGCCCTGGATTCAGACTCGTGACTCCAGGTGTGATAGTCAGTGTTAATACTCGCTGAGATACCCAGACCCCCTAAATTTCTGATTCTTTTGAAAATCGTAACTGTGGTATTTGCTTCACGGATGTTTTCAGGCCTTATATGCAATTTTACGTAACATAAATGCAAAAGTGATGGTGTTCTATAAAAAAAGTTTTCCAATGTTACCTGATATACTTGACTTTTGTATCCGGGGATTTTAACGCTTTAAGCGCAAACTTGCTTTGTGATGACGCGCCCCCCTGTGAAACCACCGGCGGGTTTAATAATCAATCCCATGTCATTCTCTCTCTCAGGTGTTCCTCTGGAAACTCTGACTGTCTATCAAACATCTGAACATCCTGAACTGCACAAGAACATCACAGATTATTTCACACAGCAGGTGTGTGTCTGCTGTCAGATATTGTATGTCTGTCCTCTCATATATGTGTTGAGATTCACATGTGTGCTTCTGCAGGGTGTTCCGGCGAGTGTGGCATTCTTCAGTCCGTCAGGAGTGACGTTCTGTTTGGATTTGGTGAAAAGACTCTCTGGAGCTCAGCTGGAGCAGATAAAGGTATGAGGTACAGATAAATGAGAATG